>NW_007578613.1:0-221264 GCF_000690725.1 Stegastes partitus
TGTGAGTGAGAGTGGTCATATGGCTGTGATGAGGGTGAGAGTGTGATGCAACATGTGAAGTTTGAGAGCAATTGGAGCATGTATGGGCTATTTACACTTCACTTCCTGTTTAATGGCGAGCCGAGGTGGCGTGCATGGCGTGGCATGCTGGCAACGCGCTGTGGCTGAGACTCAGAGCACGCGTGTAAAGTTTCAGGCCGATCGGAGCACACACAGGCCAGTTACACAGCACGTCTCGTGTTATGGCGTCGTGGCCAAATTGCGGGGGGCGCCATTTCCACACCGTCACACTTGTGCAGAGCGTCTTAATAATGTTTAATCACCACCTCCTGTAGTTTGTGCTGGGCAAATTTCAGGTGTGTACGACCTTCCCTGTAGGAGGAGGTAGACTTTGAAAATGGCTAAAACTGTTCAAAAGTCTGGCAAAATCGTCAAAATTGTCACAGAGTTTTGTCAAAATGGCAGACTTCCTGTTGAGTTTAGGGATTGGCGCTGATTGACTTTTTTGTGCGTCCTGACCTGTTACATATGCCCACTGAATCTTGTAGCTGTAGGTGAAACGGGCTTCCGACAGGACTGTGATAAATGCCAAAAACACAGCAAAAATGGACAAAATGGCCATAGATCGAAATTGGACGGGCCGCCATTTCCAAACCGGGCCTCATCTGCGGAGCATTTGAAGAACTTTTAGTCACCACGTCATGTAGTTTGTGCCAGCCAGATTTCAGGTGTGTACGACAAACTCCCTAGGAGGAGTTCGATTTAGAAAATGGCCAAAAATGGCCATTTTTCAGCAAAAATGGCCCGACATGGTCGCGGTTTTTCCAACATGGCGGATTTTCTGTTGGATTTACAGAAACATGCTTATGGACTTTTTTGTGCGTCACAAGTTGTTACACGTGTGGCGAATGTCGTAGTTGTAAATCAAACATCGCCCCAATGGGAATCTGTTGAAATATTGTAGGGGGCGCCGTTGAGCCGTGTCGCATTTTACAAGTTGGCCCAGCCTGACTTTTTTATTCGTCCTGACCTGCTCTATATGCCTACAAAATTGCGTAAGTCTAGGCCAAATGTGCTTTTGACAATTTAGAAGGTGGCGCTGTGGAAAAATTTTTCTATTGAGGTGTGTATTGTTCTTCCAAATTCTAAAATTTTTCACCGGGTCTGATGTGCATGGCAATTTTGATGAGTTTTCGAGTATGTTTAGGGCCTCAAAAACGCGTGTCTTTGGCACGAATAATAATAATAATCCGAGCAGTTCCAATAGGGTCTTCGCACCCTTTTGGGTGCTCGGACCCTAATAATCCAAGCAGTTCCAATAGGGTCTTCGCACCCTTTTGGGTGCTCGGACCCTAATAATAATAATCACAACGGTTACAATAGGGTCCTTGCACTGGAGTGCTTGGACCCTAATAAACATATCCCCAAATGAGTGAAACTGTAGGCTAAACTAATCAGTGATTAAAATAGTGCGATGGACAGATTGATGAATTAGCCAACTGTTGTCCCCTAACCGCAGAGAATAGTTGAATGACATTTGGCAGCAGGGCTAAAATGATCAGAATCAGAATCAGAAATACTTTATTACTCCCTTTGGGGAAATTGCTTTTAGTTGCAAATGCTCCCAATCAAAGATGATGACAAGTGATTGGGTGATGATTGTTTTCAGTGATTTGTTAAGTAAAGAAGCCGAGCGTTATCTGTATCTATTATATGTTGCTTTCCTTCATCATATATGCCTGTAAATTGAGCAGTTCTGGGCTGTTGGCTGAACAAAACAAGCTAGTTGTTGACATTGTAGTAGTTGCTTTGTACTCCAAGAAGTTCTAACACAACATTCCACAGATTAACTGATTATTTGAGAAACTAATCTGTAGATTAATGGATATTTGAACAATGTGCTTCCAACAGATGTGTCAAAGTGATGCAACAACAATTGTTTGTTGCATCCTCTTTTGGTAGAAAATGACGTTAAAAGACACAGCAAAATGATTTTTACAATATATTTAATTCGATTTTTTTCTTACAAAACAATTCCCTCATAAACCAGAACACACAAAATGCATAAAGAAAACTGTACAGTCAGTTTTGTCATGTCTGAACGTGTTCTAAACATGAACAATGTTATCTACAACAGTGGTTCCTATCAATGTCTATCACACCAAGCGGTTCAGCTCTGCAGCCCCTTGCTTCAGGGTTAAAGGAGAGGTACGGAAATAGTCATGTGACACTGAAGGTAGATCCAAACAAACAACGTGAGCTAGCCAATAATGTAGTTATATCAGCAAGCACAGGTGCAGTCTCTTTGTTCTTGCTCTCCTTGGCTCTAGTAGCGATGTCTTACTGCTGAATCGACCTTAAGAGAGAAGCTGACAGATGTGACGATGAGAGGGCAGAAAAGTGACTTTTTCACAAGCAACGGTAAACTGTAAGTGACTGTGAAGTATCACTGAGAGGTCAATGGTAATCATGTTGAAGATCTATTTTCATTACATGCATGTCTCTGAGCTGTCGAATACTGTAGGTTACTCATTTAGAGCCATCAGGGAAGCGACTTTGGATGGGATAGTGACTTTAGGAAGCTTCAGAGCCTGAATCTTTTTTTTTTTTTTTCTCCATTAAGACTAGAAAGAAAACTAGATTACCAATTTAACAAATTTCCATTCACATAGCTTAAATGTGTCTCAGATATATATTTCTCTCCTCAGTGCAACAGTGGTCTAGGAAACATTAGAGTCTTTGCCTTCTAAAAGACCATCATGCCAGAAAGGTTTTCATGGCAGATTAGCAGCAAATACTGAAGTCACAAACAAGAACGACAAATCTGCTTCACTCTTGTGTTTACTTTTTCTTTTCTTGCACAGCTTGGTTTCTACCCTACACATTGCATCGCATTGGGGAGTTACAGGCACAACTACGTATTAGGAGAAGATGATTAATATTTAATTTAGGTTGCTGTTTGTGGGGAGGGGAAACACACACAAGCAGATACAGTATACTCCATTCACAAGACTCCAGTTGGATTTACAGTGGTTCACTTCTCCTAGAGGACTCACGCGAAAACGCGTTAAAGCTGGACTTTGACATCGTGGTCTGTGGAGATAAATATGACTTTAATCTCACTTCTTTCAAACATGTTTGACCCACCAAAAAAAGGTCAGCAACTGCAAAATCCCAAAGGCTGTGAGTATTTGTGCTGTGATGCCGAAATATACCCCAGATTTTATTTCATTTCGAAGTCAAGTTCACACTGGGCCTCATGCAAGAACATTTTCTGTTTAGTCAGATTCACCAAACCCTCTTAAGTACACAAATGTGCCGAGACAAAGAACTGAACATGCTGAAGGCTGCTGCACTAACATGTGCCTCAAATCGAACAGAACCTCCCATGGATCTGGGAGTCATGATGACCTGCTGAATAAATCTGAATTTTAAGCATTAAGGTCGTCTTGGATACATATTTAAGTCACATTCAGTTTCAAATTTAAACTCCAAATTCATTCAGGTTAAGGCATTGTGAATCCAGGGTGAATTTAAGGGTTTCTTTTCTCTTTACTATAGTCAAACACTATGTAAATGACTTGCACAACATAAGGGGACCAATCTGGAATTTCACTGGTACAAAAAGGAGCTACTTTAAAAAATAAAAAAAATCACTTTGAATGCTCTACATAAATGCAAATCTGTTTGTCTGAGTGGTTCTTGCTTGAGGCCCACTGTGGTATTATCAAATATGTCTTCCTATGCGTTTGGGTTCTCACTTACTGGCAAGAAAGGCTTAATTAAAAATAGTCTTAAGCTAGCTGACTATTTGTATGAACTAGCAAGTTTGAGAAGTACAATTTAAGAGGTTTCTAGTTCTCTGAACATACAATTACTTAACCCTTGAACAGATAAAGTCAGAACCCTTTTTAAAACAAGAATTGGCACACAGAGAATACTTGCAGATCCTGATTTAAAAAGAAAAAGGAAAAATTACTCTCACGCTGGCACCCATTTTAGAGCAATATGTGAGAGCCATCAGGAGCATTCATATGTAGACCGGCACTACTGTCAATAGGCAGAAATGCCAAAGAGACATTATGGTTCCAGTAATTTCTCATAATGTTACTACATCTGCAAAAAGCTGCAGTTCTGTCTTGCTGCTAATGGATCATCATAATGATGATTAGTGCAAGTGAAAAAACACAGTTACACAAAAGATGACGCAGTACCTCCACAGACGAAAAATATCTATATATGAAGAGTTGCTGGTGTTTACTCGGTTACTGCCTCGAGACAGTAATTTCCGTTTTTTGTTTCAAAAGTACAGATGCAATTTCTGAGTAATAATAATAAATACACCTGTACATGTACAGCCATTTATGTAATTTGACAATTTCAGTAATTATTCCTGAAAACAGGAAAATGTTTAATCCAGTACATATTGCTAATATTTGTAAAAATGCACCTTTACTTTTGAAACAGGTTGCCAGGCTTTGAGATATAAAATATCTTTCCCTGTGCATATGTAGCTGCTATCCAGATAGTTTTTGATGTTGACTAGACAGTAACTAATAAAAGTTTTACTTGTTAATAAATACCACATGAGTAGTTGTCAGTCTACCAGACTCAGAGTTTGATCTTGATGCACAGCTCTCTGAGAGGATGTACAAATGCTCACAGCCAGTTAGATAGCAGAGTTGATGCTACTGTGGCTCGGCCTCAGCATATGGGTCAGTGTAAACCGGAGTCATTACCCTGAGGGAATCTGCTAAGTGGTGTAAGTGGCATTTTCAGGCTTCACAGCACAGAGCTGTGCAGGTTCAGAATAAATGTGAGAGACAACAGGGGACAGATTATACCACTGCAAGAGAACAGAAGATGTACTTCTCATTTCTGGTTAGGCTTCCTCTGCGACCGAAATATCCATCGTCGACGGCTAATGGACGAATTGGGCTCTTTGGATAGACAATGTAAATAGAGGGTATTACACATGTGCATAAAGCCAACTTCTGCCGGTATGAGGAGAATGAAAGCTTTCAGAGGGAGAGTACAGTACAATACCATGACGAAGGCGAGTAAACAGATGGTGTTGGTAGCTTTTAAAAGGACTCAGAACACGCATACACTAAAGGCAGACAGGACAGACTGACAGTTTGTGGTGATTATATGCAGCACTGGTGAAAACGACAAACATTGTTGAGATAAACAAAAATCGGAAAGCTTTTTAGTCTAAAAAAAGTGAGCATTGTGCATAGTTCATAGTTCGTTAATAACCCCTCTTCAGGTACCTATTTGCTGTGATAACATGGAAGGAAGTGCAATAATGTACAATTCTGTATAGTTAAGTGCACATAGATCACTGTTGCACTGAACGGCATTGACACTTTCTCCCAATAGAAATATCACAACAGATTTTCTTAATATTTTCTCAATTACTCTATTTTTAAGTGTACTTTTGTTACAACAAACCCAGACATGTTTCCCTCTTGCTCAGTTCTAGGGTTGAGTCCACAACTTATGTTCACATAAATCTTAATAATAGGTAATTTGGCCTGATCTTTCCTTCTCCTTTGTCCCCCCACTTATGTCTCGCTCTTCTTCTACATCTCCTGGTTTTTGTTTTTTTTTCTTTTTTACTCATACCTCCCCCACCCAAACAATTGTGTTCCCTCTCTTGATGTCTGACACCTCGCAGTGCGGCGTTCTCTGTTTGCCATTCAGGACAAAGAGCGACTCGACTGACGGTGTCACCAGGTACTGTCCGAACAACCCGCTGGAGACCACCACTCTGTTGGGGCCTCCCCACGGCCAGGCTTGGGGGCCCAGGGGCTCCTTAAGGCTGCGGAGAACCTCACTGCGGCCCGAGGACAGATCGGCAAACAGCAGGTCCGTGCCTGAGCCCGAGGTGGCCACGACCACATGCTGGTTGGACTCTGTGAAGGAGGGCTGGAAAACCAGATCAGAGACAGCTACAGGCTGGTCTATTTCCTGGTTCAGACCCAGCTCCCCTTGGAACGACACTGTCTGTACTATCAGCTTTGAACTCTGCAGGTCAGGTGTCAGAATGTAGCGGCCATCCGGTGACACGAAAGCCTGGCCCGTGACATTCAGGTTCGGACCAATCACAGCATCTGTCACGCTGTCGATGATTAGCTGTGGTGGGGCTTGCAGAAAGCTCTTGCTCTGGCACTGGACGAAATAGAAGCCACTCAGGTGTGTGTAAGCCATGCTGACTGGTATGCAGCTGTAGTTCTTCAGGCTGATGGTCTTGACACGGTGGAAGGTCTCCAGATCAATCTTGTGTACCGCAGGTTCATTTTTGAGGAAGACAAAGGCAAACCTAAATCGACAAAGTTCAAAGCAAAGGTTAATAGCCTTTCTAGATTTTTGGGGCAGTGATTAATACACATCGAGATTCTCATTAGAATTCTCATTTGCTCTTTTCTCCTTTGCATCAGAAGGACAGCTGTGATGAGCGAGCCATAGGGTCGTCTATGTTTTAAGGTCAGAGGTGGCTGAATGTGTGCTGTCTTACCTCACGTGAGTGATGATGAGGTTAGTTGGAGGAATGAAGAAGTCGTTCACCCTCTGGAAAGTCGTGCGGATGGCATGATGTGCTTCGCCCACGCTGGCTTGAGGAATTACCTACACACAGTGTCAGGAAAGATCCATGTACATATTAAACAGTAAAACAAAGATAGAACAGTTTATTATGGACAAAGGTTTTCATTATAACTCTCAAATATTAAAGATGAATTGGCTCTAAATACAGAAGCTGTTTGATACTTTCATACATATGAATGTAAAAATAGAATTTTTGGAGTAGAAGCAGTGCTTAACTATAAACTTCACAGTTACAATAATCCCTGCTAGACTGTTTTGCCTGGAACCACACAAAGGTAATTAGAGTTTAGATGATGTGTTTGTATTAGTTTCTTTGCTGCCCGAACTTAATGTTGTAGGAATGTATTCTGCCTTCATGTACAATTGAAGCTGTTTCTCACTGAGGTAGGAGCACCTCCATCAGAGGTTGCTTCTGGTCCTTCTGGTGCTTCTACTACAGACCGACTGATAATAGATTTATGAGGCTTTTGTATCAGTATATGGTTTTAATTATGCTTATATGTAACATTTTTATAGGGATCCCTTAGATATGATTTGTAAAGGACACTAGAAAAAAACCAACAACAAAAAAAACAACAACTTGCAAGTGACTTCTGATAGACAAATTGTGTGAATAACCTTTGTTTTGTATTGGCTGCTATTTGGACAGCTTCTGATTTAACAATGATATACAATATGGCCGAGCTGATGCCCTTTTGCTGTTAAAGAGAATGTAGTGCCTTTATTTATGGAATCAAGACATTATAAATTGGATGAATAATACGGGTACAGCCTGTGTTAAATGTTTTGATCCAGAGATGGAGATGTTATATGTTTTCAAGAACCAAAAAAACTGTGCAGTTGTCTTCTAGCACTTGGGATTACCATGACCTGGATGACTGAGTATCAACATAGACATACTGC
Organism: Stegastes partitus; assembly: GCF_000690725.1. NCBI lineage: Eukaryota > Metazoa > Chordata > Actinopteri > Pomacentridae > Stegastes > Stegastes partitus. Next base: position 7,513 of record NW_007578613.1, read on the forward strand.
CTTGTACTTCGGAGCGAAAACCGTTCGGATGGTGCCGGAGTACAAAATGAAATAGAGGGAACCACCTCCATTCAACCTGAGTGCAAAATACACAGACTTGTCCCCAACAGCTTATCCCTCGGCTCTCCTGTAAAGCAGCCATAGAGCAAAACAAATACTACTGAAGGCACTGAACCAGCTACTGAGCGAGAGATTAAGATGGTCCATTTTACTATTGATGCATTTAGAGAAGGATTGGCCAAACTGTCAAGAAACTGACAGTACTTCTACACAGTACAGTCATAAAGAAAGTTTCTAAGTTTGTTGAAAAGGCACAGTTATCACATCAAAAAAGGCCAAGAAAGAGCAAACACAAAAATTCCAACCATTTCAAACAATTGATGACACTACATTAGTAGACATTCAGGATAAGTGGGTTAAAAAATAAAGAAATACATCTCATTGGGTAGGGACCTCCCACAACTGGAGAAGGACTTCCCTTTGCCATAACTCAACAACAGGTACAACTAGTGGACCTCATTACTATCACAGAATATAAAGAACAACAACTAGACATAATGCAAAAGATCTCAGAATGAAGATTTCAATGACGTTCTCTCTCACAAAAATAACTACTTCCAACCTCACAACCCACTAAAGGAAGACAGTAACATCTCTTAACAGTGGACCATCACCATCTTGCTGTTAGATAAGAGATTTAAATTGATCCTTAACACTGCCGATTACCGTGGCAAAATAACGATACTCCTCAGTGACAACATTGCCTTCTTAGGGTGGATCCCATAAGCAGTTACAACAAGAAGATCAGAGACTGCCTGCAAAAACTGAAGAAAGGAAAAAGCCACTGACTGTCCATCATACTACAGACTTTACCCTGGAGAAGCCAAAAGACACATGCATGGACTTCCAGTGATGCACAAAGACAGAGTTCTACTCAGACCCGTGAGCAGCAGCATAAACATAGCAACATAAGACATTTGAAAACACATTGCTACCATACTGGGACTTCTAGTTGGAAACACTTCATATTACAACCAAAATTCCACACATTTTGTCAGTAAAATCCAGAAAACCATATCCCAGATGGGACCAGAGTATCATCCAATGTTCCCTCACTTTTCACATGTATACCTACAATGAAGACAGTGGAGATCTTTAGAAATGAACTACTTCAACAAGTCTCTGTAAAAAAAAAAAGAAAAAGAAAAAAAAAGATAAGATATGTGCCCTGATGGACCTCTGCCTGACTATACTTATTTCAAGTATAGTGAGGGTTTCTCCAGGCAAAAGCATGGCTGCTCAATTGGCTCTCCAGTGTCAGCCATTGTGGTCAATCTCTACATGGATGCTGTGGAAAGAAGGCCACTGAGCTCTCTAGAGGGGAACACCATTCAGACAGTTGATCTGAAGTACAAGTAAGGATGGTTGGGGAGAAAAACAAACAAACAAAAACAAAACAAAAAAAACTCCTTCTTTTGGACTGTGAGTTGGACCTTTAGGAAGATGGATGCTTCAACAATGAAGTTTCTTGGACACCCCCACACACACACATCAGTACCTACTGTTGGACTCCCACCACCTACAGAAGCTGAAAGTCACCAGAACCATACACCACCTGACTAAGAATGTCCCTCGCAAGGAGGGGAGAAAAGAAAATGAGCACACACAGATTAAGAAAGCAGTCAAAGCCTGTGGCTATTCCAACAGGGTCTTTATTAAGTCAGCAAAAGGGATCTGACCAAAAAAACACCACAACAACAAGCAGACCACAAAAACAAGAACAGACGTAACAACACTGTCATCCCGTATGTGACCGGAGGCTAAGACGACCCAGAAAGAGACTGGTTCACCCTCAGGACAAACCACCCAAACACAAGCTAAACAATGTTATATATGTAGTTCAATGCACTCAGAGGTGCACAGACATCTATATATAATAAAGCCACAAGCACTTGACACAACACAGGAGAGCCAGCTCCTCAGGACAAGACTCAGCAGTCCACCTGCATCTGAAGGATAGAGGACACTCCTTTGAGGACGACAATGTCCACATTCCGGACAAAGAAAACAAGTGGCTTGAGAGAGAAGTGAAGAAAGCCATTTATGTTAAACTGGAACAGCCATCTCTAAACATACACTGTAGTCCTGACATTCCACCTCAAGGCTGTTTCACCACCACCTCAAGTCATGTGAGTTGAGGATGAGAACTTGGAACCTGGAACTCTCCAAATGTCAGAGATGAAGAAACCTCTTGAATAAGAAGTGAAATGTCTCCAAGAACCAAAAAGAAGTCCAGTTGCCTTCTACTGGAGCACTTAGACTGATGACGATGTGGACTGGGCAGAATGGCATTATCTTATACCACATAAACTGTATTGGTGAATATGCCACTAATTAACAAGCGATGAGGTGTCTTGATTTGCAGCTGAGTTTCTTTACGTCAGTGTAATTACAAGTTTATGCTTCAACTGTAGCAAATCACACATCATTTGGTACGTTTGCAACGGTCTACATCAGCATCAGAAATCCAGTGCTGGGGGTGCCCCTGTAGTTCAACTGGTTCAGCGGGCGACCCATGAACAGGGGCTGTTGTCCCTGACGCAGAGGTCGTGAGTCCAGTCCATGACCATTTACTACAGGTTCTTCCCCCACTCTTCTCCACATATTTCCCATCTCTCTCCACTTTCAACTATAATACAGGCTAAAAAAGCCCAAGAAAAAAAAAAAATCTAATGCTGGTTGTTTAGTTTAGTGTCTTGCTCTGAGATGCACAGAATCTATTTAGATAACCAAACATAAGACCTTGTAGCTTCATCACAATGCCCTGCTGCTCCTTCTTTCTGGAGGTGAAATGAAGGCTCATACTATATGTCAGGTGTTAACAGTCGGGGCTTGTTCAGGTGACACCTCCATTCATCCTAAAACAGATAACCATCTACAGCACATGACTTGGGCTGATGAAACCCTACCTACCTCAGTTCTCCGTAAAAGCATCTTATTCAGTGATGGGTGTCTGAAGAGCACACGCCACAATAAAAGCCCCATCCCTCATGTCTTACACCTGGCACTGAATCAGCATGTTTGTAAAGGGCTCCTGGTGCACTGCCTTGTCCATGACACATGCTTCATCATGCATGCCTCCGTGATCAGGTCACAGTCAAGGACGAGGTGAGGCGGTTTATGGGACTGCATTTATTAAAAGCAAATGGGGAACATCTGCTTCGTAAAACCACCTCCAAAGTAAAACCACTTCCTTCTCATGTTGCAACCTCCACTTTATATTTTCAGACAAATTCTGCTTATTAACACGGTTCTAGGTTTAGACACCTAAGCAAATGTTGCTGGAGAGCATATAGAATATTTTTTGAAGGGAAACAGCCAAGTGTAAAATCTATTTTGATGTCTACGCCTACACCACTAAAGCCGAACCTCTACCTGATGCCCAGTGGGGGGCCTGACTCCACATTCCTTCCTCAGAACTATCAAATGCAAGGAAATAAAAATAGCAGTTTAAGTTGCCGAGTTGTTACTTTTGCTACACTGCTGCAATACTCCTCAGAAGTGCTCTCTTTTTTTTCCCTCCACCATCCTGAATATCTCATCCATTTTTAACATAAAGCATCAGCCTGTTTCTCACTGCTAGCAAGACATGAAAAGAATCCTCGTTAACAAAAAGTCATTACAACAGTTGCAGAATACAATGACGGGAGTTAATGAGGTTCAATGTACTATCACTCATGTATTATTAGGCAGCTGCTGTGGTCTTCGGGGCTGCAGGTGCTCTCAACTTAATGCCACAGGCTTCCCTTTGTTATCGCTCATCCTTGGATTTCATATCCACACACTCAGCACTGAGGCCCAATTGAGTTTTTCTCTGCCCCTGCCTTGCTGGCTGACCTAATACCTGAGGGGGATTTGGTTCTGACTGAGTAGCTTTTGCCTTTCAACAACATTCACTCTGGAGAAGCCTTGAGTAGTGTTTATTATGTGTTTTTTTTCTTTTTTTAAATTTCCCATCTAGGCACAGTACGTCTAAATGAAATGGGATTCCTCGAATGCTCCAGTGTATTTGTCATTTAGAAAATTCAATAAATCTTACAAGGCATTTTTGTATTGCCTGGTGCAGCGCATGTTACATGGTGTCAGAAACTGGGCTTCTTCTATATACTGTTAGAAATACTTGTCTTGCTGCTCCCGGGGAGCTATGAAGCACATTATGGATTCCCTGGAAGAGTCATGTTCAAGATCAATGCTCGCTGCTGAATTTTACAGCTCAAATTAATAATTTGTGTGTTCTACACCCTGCGGCATATATGATACATTTGTAAATGTATGCATGGCAACATATGGATCAGATAGTCATGTTAAGTGCTTTCAGTATCACATAATTATTTGTGACATTCCTGCAAACAGGCATTGGAATCAAGCCACACTGTGTTTCAAACATTACTATACAACACAACATGTTGTTTGTAGCTGCCTTCTACAAAGACACGTTCTTATTGATCTGATGTCTCTATCAGCAGGACTGCTACAAATCACCGCTGGTTTGTCGTCAGTGTCTGAGTAAAGCCAGTTTCTGATCTGATACTGCTATCTGACTATTAAGTGTAAAGGACCTCTGCTGCCATGACTAAACTAGTAACCATTTGATTAAATGTTCTACATAAGAAAGATTTTGAACATTTCTAAAACAGCAAACAACCGTTTGCTTTGTAAAGATAAAGTGCAGTCATGGAATCCCTACAACCTCTGGCCATGTGTGCATGTGAGTTCCTTCCTTTGAAACTATCAGGCCTCTATGCATTCAGAAACAGAGAGTTTTGCCACGCTGCTTTGTAAATGTGCAGTTTGGAGTGTTCAGCTAGTACACCTAAACATTTTTTTACCTAATTTATGTACACTCATTAAATCTCATCTCAGTGTTTAAGTTTCTACCACTGTTTTGCTGCTCTCCTCTGCTCCTCTGTTTTACTATGTGTCCATTAAATACAACAGAGGGGACATAGCAAATTAAAAAGACACAGACAGACAATTAGATATATATACTTATTTAACTCAGAGTAAGTAAAGTAACCTGACAAGAGATAGTTAAAAATATAGTCAGAGACTCAAAACGCGAGAAGAAAAAAACAAGAATGAAACCCGGGATGTTTAAGTTACTTGGTGTGCTGTAATCATGACACTACTGCACACTTCTTTCAATCATAAAACTGCCAAATTCTAGAACAACTGCTTGTACAAAAAACAACCTTTGAACATTTTGAAATTCAATTGACATTTTGAAATGCTTACTTTCTCAAATTATAAAAAACTCAAACAAAACAAACAAAAAAAACACAATTGTTTCTAAAATAAATAAATAAATAAATAAATTAAGTAAATGATGCCAAAACTCTGCCAGCAAAAATGTCAACTTTGGTGTGATACAGCAAGAACTAACACATTCAATAATGTGTTTTAATGTGACAGGGAATGCTTACAACTTCATTCACGTTAAGGAGAGATAAGGCTGAGGAGTGTCAGGTTGAAAAAGTCGAAAAGACAAACAAACACACACGAGGAAATTGAAATAAACTAAAACCTGAACCTTAAAAACTGACTTTATGGTAAACACTGCCTTTTGTGAAGAGAATTAAAATAAAGGCATGATTTTGCCAGCCTAAAGTAAATAATTGCAGTTTCCTGTTGTGACAAATTGTAGTAGTAATGATTTCATTTGCAATAATAATCAGTGTAAAATACATATTTGGCAAATGTAATAAAGACACAAATGGGGAGAAAACAGATGGGAAATACTGTGTGTGCGTGCACAGAAAAAAAAAACCAAACAATGTGCCTGTGAGTTAAATATCTTCTTGGCACGTAGATAGAGATGAGACTGACAGTCTGAAAGGCCATGTCTCTCTCTGCCCGGCAGAGATTTCTCCATTTGTCTTCTCTAATGAATTGACAATCACACTCCCTCTAATGTTTACAGAGAGTTATTGAGCCATCCTCAAACTTGGCTGCTTAAAAACACAACACACACTGAAACAAATGCGCACCTACACACATTTGCCCGTCTCAAGTGCTCGAATTAACATGCACAAACAGAGACACACGCTCATGCACATGTATGATCCGCTGAAGCGAAGCGGTGTCTCTGGTAGTGACAGGCTGCTGCTCAACAGGTCAATTACTTTCAGTCCAAATGATAATGACATTATCAGACCATTTATTTGTGGTGTGATCCATGTGGCCTCCAATCCATTATGTGGTTTCCCTGCAATTGCATTTTTGATTGATTCATGCCCTGCTCAGTAATTATTCATTACTCCTGAATGACTGCAGGAAGAGGGGAAATGAATAAAATGAAAAACACAAAAATATGTTTTCAGCAGTTCAACCAGCAGCCCCCGAAAGGGAGAAATGTTATGCAAAGCTGCTCTCAGTAGTTCCCTCGAATTATATGAGGGGAAAATTGTTTTGTCTGTGATGAAAAACATCTCTTTCATAACATTTTCTGCTTTATTTAAAATTAAGACTCTGATGGAAGTTTAAAACCACTCCAGCACAACCATGGTGAGTGTGTCCTTTAAAGTGACACAAAAGCAAATCCCCTGTTTGTACACCTACTTTCTGTGAAGAAAAGGTGCAAAACTCAACAACAGGCACACACATGCTGTCCCTTTGGCCATGCACATTGTGAATCAGGAGAAAACTGTTAAAACCCACACGTGGTTGTCTTTTCACTACTGTCTCTGCCAAAGCATAGTGGCACCTTTGTATCCAAAACAACCAACCATTATAGCACAAATGTATTTCAAAACAACCAGAGATAACAGTGTAAAATAGACACATTACACCGTCACCAAGACGTGTTATTTATAGAACCATTTGACAAACGATTGCGGTGCCATTAACAGCTACATGAGGGCTGATTAACTATTAAAAATTTATATGAAACCACTGGTGTTCAAAACCAATAACTGCACTGGGGGAAAAAAATCATTTATGCATTCAAGTGATTTTCTGAATATAAAATGAGTCATTTCGCTTGAAAGATCCTCAGAAGAATAATACATTTGAGGATGTATCATCCCTCTGCAGCCCTCGTAATGAATAGACACAGCACAAGCCCGAACTGCACAGACCAAACACAACACCTCACACGATTATAATGGGATCCTTCCCTCCAGTGGGACAAAGCAGAACAATAAACATGTTTGTGTCTATTACAGACATTACAATGGGATCCCTCAGTGGCTTTACTCATGGCAGCATCCTCTGCTGTTACACAGGCAAACACATAAATACTGGCCCTTTAAAAACAGCATCACACCACTCCCACAGGTACCAGCTCCGGTCCCTTCCCTCTCTCCTCCACCTCCTCGACCCTCTCTGCATCCTCCCCTCTCTTCCCTCGTCTCACCCAATCCCCCGAGGTGGATTAAATACAACCACACCTGTGATCATTTCTCATTTGTGAAGCCTCCAACACCAGCAGTCCAAAGGGACGCCAGGCACAAGCCGACTGCAGAGCAGCTGTGAATTGTTGTTTTTGCTTGCTTGGTAAATGCTCTAAAACATACATAGATTAGATGTTGTCACGCAAATACTTATCACATAAACAGGGATGTAGGTACACAACTGGCCTCAATTAGTTACGAGGTACTGTTTTCCTCACTTGGTTAACTTTCTACACCTCATATAGATTATAGTCTCCCAGGAAGATAATCGCTCATCAGAGTCAACAAATGCACACACCGCAATAGTGGGTGAAGAAATACGACAATAATAAAGAAGGGCTATTTTGTAGTTTTAGAGCTGTGAGAAGCTGGATTCATGTAAATTAATCACCAACCAGGGATCAAAACAATGAGGCCGAACAGAAATTAACTTTCTTCCCTTAACAGATCTATTACATCTTCCAACATTAGATTCACGTGTCAGATATTTACTCTGCCATGACATTTTACAAACTGGAGGAGACAAACATATTGTAAGCAAAACACAAAAGTGTCACTTAAGCAATTAACAAGCAAACACTTGTCAGCACCAAAAGGAACTACAGAGATTAATTCATTAATGTGTGCATTAACACTGTTTCTCTTGTCACTTCCTGTAACCATAACCTGAACTACCCCCAACAAACTGCCCTTCTCCATTTGTTCTTCCTGTGTTCATCTCAGGATTTGTCCACAGAATCCATCTGTCGTCAGTTTAATTGTACCTGTCCACATGGGCATGTGCAGACACCGGGGACTACACTGCTTCCTAACACTTGATGGGTGCACAACTGGGCAGTGTTATGATAGATGACTGGCAAGTGCTTTGCAAGAGGAATCCAGCACAGTCTTCACCCTCGTACAGCTGTGTGAAAACATGTGCTGCACCTGACTGGACTAGTGCTTCATCTGTATGCTGTCTGTTCTGAACCAATATGCCTGCTTGTTTAGAAACTAATATTACAAAAACAGCTAACCGAAACGTGTTTCTTAAAACATTTGATTTGATGTGAGAAATAAGCAATGCAGTTGCTAAATCTGTCTTTATCTTAGATCAACAGCAATTGGTTTGAAAGTGATGCGTTGTGAAAGACAGACCGTTTCTTTGCCCACTCCTCATTTGCATATAGTTGAGGTCTATCAATCTACCTACCTCAACATCTATCTGTCGATGCTGTTGATCTAAAAAGATCACAAATTCAGCAACTGCATGGCTCATTTCTGGTCTTTGGTCTTGTTTTCAGAAACACGTTTTGGTGAACTGTTTTCGTAACAAGCTGCCATGTCGGTTCAGTTTACCAGTGAAGCTTTTGTCCAATCCAGTGCCGTCAGTGTCTGTGTGGTTGTCGTAGGGCGTAGCTTTTAGTGATTTCCTGTCGAAGATCACTTGTCAGTCATCTATCGTGACGCTGCTTAGTTGTAGACACGTCAAACATCCAATGCTGAGAAGCAGTGCAAGCCCACCGTTACGGAGATGCACAATTATTTTCCTACTCTTCCCTCTCGCTGGCTCTTGCTCAGTGACCACCTGTTCAGTCTGCTTGGAGAAGATGCACTGACCTTTTTCCCTTTCAGCAATGACGTAAGAGCCATCCTGAAGATCCTTCATTAGCTGAGTACATGCCACTAACCAGATATAAACAAGTTACGCTACCGGAAGCAGCTACGATACAAAATCTGCTAACTCTATAAGTGCCAGTAGTGACAAAGCAAGTTACCCTATGCTGCTAAATCCACAAAGGAGTGAAAGGCTTCCTCCAACCTGCAGCATCAGAACGCTGCCCAGGAACGACTGTATTCAACATTAGAACCCCAGCTCTTCCCAGCCTCGGTCACCAACAACTGAATCAATGGATTGCCAGTTAACACAGCAGCACAACAACAGACCTCTTCCCTTTCATGGCCTGTTGTTACTGGGCACACAGGGATCAGTGTACATGGATTGATACATTTTTTGTTATATTATGTTGTATATGTATATTGTGTGTGTTTTACTTTTTAATAAATGCTTTGGAATTCCTATGTATTCATATATATTGTTTAATTTAAAACAAGAACGAAGACTGTCAACCTCTACTATCCACAACTCCAAAGTCCTTCAAACTTTACCAGTTATCGACGTGGTAATTGCGGTTGTAGTTATTAATTTAGTTTTTAATCAGATCTCCAAATTGAAAGTTAAGTATATTTTAGGAGACTGATACTCTGATGTATCTACTATCCCTCAAAAATAGAGGTGGTGCCCTGATTTTTAATAGCACTGATTTATGGAGACTGATTTAATTACTCTGTTGCACCAACACACAATGTAAAAAAAAAAAAAAAAAGGGCAGACATGAGAGGAGGAGAGCAGTAACACAGCAAAAAAGACTCCCACACTGTGTGCTCAGAAATTAGGTAAATAACATAAATTAAATATGTAGTTCATTGTTGTTTTTTTTTAAGGGGCACAAACAGATCGTGATGGAATACACTTTTGCTTCTACAATGCAGTGTGCGAGTTTAGTCTCAGTTTGTTTCTAAGCACAGGGAAGGCCAACAGTGTCAAAGGGAGGGACTCACATGCACAAATGGTCAGACCAGCAGACAAAACACAGAACAGAGAAGCTACCATTCACAACACACACACACACACAGAGTGATCTTAGTCTCTGCTAAAGACATTACTTCACTATCTGCTGTGTCTCTACATAGTTTTTTTTTGCTACATTAATTCTATATTAATGTTAAATACAACATCCTGTCACCTTTTGCTCTGACTAGTGCAGCTTTAAGGTTAACTATTTGGCTTGTTGTTGAAAAGAAACCACTGTTAAGTACTGCACACTTACCTGAAGTGTTGGATGTGTTTTGTCTATATCGCCCCACGTTAGGACCCACACCTGGTCATGTGATTTATCATACAGCATCTTCACTGGGTAAGGATCTGTTGCAACTGCCTAGAAGACATAAAGAGAGCGGATGGAACAGAAAACATTAATTTCGTTTTAACTGGACCAAAAAAAACAACAACGTACAAACGTACAAATACGTGAATAACAAGACAAGTAACAAGAAATTCTAAATAATAAACAATATTTGAAACAATTTAGAATCAGTGTTGCCATTATCAAGGGCGTCCACTAGAGGGCAATGAAAAGGTTATCATTCAATTGTATAAAATAACATTACAGGTCAGGTCAGCAGTGTCTTTTTAGTTGTTGTCACTGCAAACACTAACACAAAAAAATAGTTTGACCATTTAAAACTAGCAGCACAAAGCAATCGCAAATGGAGTTATCCAAGACATCTGATAAAAATTCCTGTATTTTTTCACATCACAACATATTTTACAGAGTAAGAAAATATCGCAATGTCCACATTGCCAATATTGTACAACCCTACGACTAACCCACCTGTTAGAACCTTTTACTAAGACTAAAAACGGAATGCACATGATGGATGTATGTTGGAAGTGTGGATGTTTGCTTGCTCAAAATATATGATACAATCCACTGCCAAGCTTACAAGAAAACAGAAAGCTCTTAGCTGCTTTTAGCTCTTTTTCGCTTTCAGCTCTTAGCACATCAGAAAAGTAATGGATTAATAAGAAGAAAGGATGAATAGTCTGTGGTGTGTATTTTTTAAGTACCTTCATTAAAGTGATAGGACTTTACACATCAAGCAAAATAATGCAGAATAACTTGGAGAGTTAATCAAAGAAGAGGGAAAAGATGGACGGAGAAAAGAGAGAGATGGAAGAAGTGGGGGATACGCGCAACCTCAAATCTGCTGCATTGTCAACAACGAGCAATAACACAATCCATTACCCTGCTTCTGGCTGGGTGGACAGGAAGCTGCTGACACCCTCACCAGTGGAGCGAGACCACAAGCTCTGTGTTCAGTAATGGGAGGTCCAGCCCTCTGCTCTGCACTGGTCAGCCAAGTGTCAACTCAGCATGCATCTATGCATAGTAGGACATGGTGGAAAATTTGCCTTTTTGTGTGTATTTAAGTTCCTACATGATGGCAGCAGAGTCAAACCTGACGTCAGGCCTCATTGCAGCAGTCTGGGAGTCAATGGACCTTTTGAAGTCCAACATATTCGAACTTTTCAGTTGAAGTTGGAATTAAGAATCTATTTGTGCAAATGAATGTTGGCTTAATACAAAGACGTATAAACATCCTTCTGTGTTTGCATAGTGATCATGTTTGCTGCTAATGGAAAAGAATTGTGTGTTTGGTTGTTTGAAATAATCCAAAAAGGAATTGATTTTCACAGCTGGTTGCATTTTAGATTGCATTTCATATTGGCAAAGTACCTGATTTGCTAAGCTCTGATGCTAACAATGTCTTTTTATACAGTTTTTTTCTTCTTCACTCCTCTTGCCCATTTTATGATCACAAAGCAATGTTTTTCCAGATTTCCACCATGCAGGTAGTCAGTTATTACAACCTTTCAGGTTCTGTATCTTGTGTTCAAACTGATTAGAGATCTATTGAATTTGAATTAGATTGTTTTTTCTTTTCTTTTGCTCTACTGACATGTAAATTTTGAAAACAAAATTTGATTAGATTTTATAAGGGATCTGATTTTGATTCTCAGACTTGAAACTCGGTTAAATTTTGATAAAATTCTATTAAAGCCTTAGCCAAGTGCTGGAAACCTAAGACGAACAGATGGTAAAGAGCTCTAGCTGCAGAAACTCAACAGAAAATCCATTGCAAGAGATTTTATAATACTGGATGCTGTGTTTATGGCAGATGATCTCTTGGAGGTCACCTGGGAGTATTTGTTGCCAAAACAGAAATAAAAATGCACCTGGATGTCACAGAGGACCACTGTCGTCCTTCAGGAAACAAGAATATCTTTACTTTATAGAACATAAAGCATCTTTAAACTGCTAACAGAAACGAAACACTACATAACATCTTCATGCCGTCTCTCGTTGATTTACTGCGGCCTCAAAAGGAGCCGCCACCATAAGTTACGGTGACTACATAACCAGAGGTTTTTGCCATCTGGAAATCTTTTTAATTAGCTGATGTGGCAATTGTTTTCCGGCCCAATGGGAGGCTTAGCTGGCACAGGTCTGACATGTCAGAGTCAAGGTTAGAAAGATAACAACGCTGCGTGGAACAGCATGAAAACTATGAAAGGCTTTATTGTTGCAGCTTCTCCACATGTTTACAGCCTTCATCTAGAGTCTGTTGGGAATTATAGCTGTGCCTGAAGAATCAAGGCTTTGGAAGAGAATGAAACATTTCTAAAAAGGTGCACAAGACAATGTTTCACTATAGTAAACAAAAGAATACATTGAGATGAAGGACCCAAGAATATAAAAGGCAATGTGGGTTTATTCTTTCTTTCTTTCTTTTTTTTAAAACCTAGAATTAAACGTCCTCTTTATCTTTTGTTTTTCCCTAGATGTTACTTTTTGTAGGGTAGAAAATAAGATATACTTATTTCCACACCAAACCAAGTTATTGCATTTGTTAAAATGATTAAAACCAACCTTTAAATTATTCGACCAGCAATATAATTTCAGAGTCAGCATAATAATTCTAACAAACTGTTTACTCTTGGTGTTCAGTCAAGAGTGTTTTATAAAGTTTAGGGAATTAACTTAGAGCTTAGGTAACTAAAGATCTGATATGTAAAGTGACTGAAAGTAAGCCATAGAAAACACAGGAAACAACTGTATACACACACACAACATTTATTACTAACTAAAACAAACAAACAAATAACAACAAACATAAAACATAAACTACAAACAATGATGAAAATGCTGATTGAGAATGTGAGTGTGAAAAACCGAATGTGGAGCAGAATGGTGGCTTGGAGACTTAAAAGTCCTTTCACCCGAAGCAGCAGATAATCTGTTAAATTTGGGAATATTTGTTTGAAGGCCAATTGTAATCATAAAACACCCGTTTAGAGACAGAAGCTTGATACTTGCAGTTTCCTTGGCGGGTACAATGACATCTGATGTTGGGGCAGATGTGGCCTTCAGCTTGAGTTGGATCAGGGTGTGGCAGTTGGAGCTGATAACATTGGACCAAAGTGGGAGATTCTTTGTCTGGTAGAAAATCCGTAGTCTTTCGGGTGAAATGCCTTTTATTCGTAAAACTACTGACCAATCACAAAGAGCTCCCCTCCCAGAGGGGCTGTTCGATATGATACCCCTGTATCACAGGGGGGTCATGAAGTGGTCGTGCGGTGGTCAGAGTTTTGTTATGAAAGTAACAATGTTGCTTCAGAACTATATGTGCTTGTAATTATACAAAGATAAACCTACTGAAAATAAATATATCATATCTAGCGGTTCGCAAAGAGTCTAAACATAATAAATCTATCTCGTACGGTTACAAAGATGCTGCAGTTTTGGGATATATGGTTATGTAACAAGCTGATAAATTAAAGAAGTACTTATCCAACTGTAATTAAGCTTTGGGGTATTTATCAGAATATGATATACCATAACATTTAACAACACTTAAACTAATATAAGATATTAACGTCCCATTAAGATCCTCTGGTGCTTTTTTCCATTGTCTGTTGATCACATCCCTTTAAGTCCAGAGCAGAGAGAGGAGGAGGGGTAGAGCAATAAAAATCACCCATTTGGTTATTCAGGCTCTCCTTGAGTGTCTCTTATCTGATAGTTCTCTTTGAAGCTCTGGTGGTGTGATCTGTTGCTGTACAACTTCCTGGGTTCTGGTTGTCCTGGCTTTGGCTCCAGCCCGTCTGAGAGGCTGATCTACACACACCTATGACCTGCAGGAAAGTTCTGTGTCTTTTGGGCAGCTGTGTCTGTTCATGTCCTACACTGCTATTGAGGAGACATCCATTACATTTAATATTATTGATTGGATATTACTAATTTTGCTTTTTTTGGTATAAAAATCATTCCTTTGTTTATGCATTACGTCTGTCAGTAGATAAAGACTCTACCACTGTCTCTCCTGTTCTAAAGGACACTGCTGAAAAGGAGCTACACATGCTTTGTAAAAAAAAAAAAAGAAAAAGGAGAAAGACCTTGAGATAACAGAAAAACAGAAAAAAAAAAAAAGGGAGGATGCATTAACCTTCTGCACTCAGAGGCCAAAGAGGGTCTTCAAGAAAGAGAGCAAGAGGAGAAGTATAGGACAATAAATGGTAGGATGGCAGTTTCACAGTGCTGAATAGCGTAAAAGAAGAAAAAGGGCAGCTGATGGGTCATGATAGGTCAAAGGTGATGACCTGAACTATAAATGTTGTGAGAACATCTTGCTGTACATACTGTATATACCTGCTATGTTTCTATCACCTTAGGTCTAACAGACATGTTAGAAAAAAATATACATTCTTGTATTTGGTCTAGTTTGATCTTGAAACTAATCAAAAAATAACATCACTAAAACTCAAGTGTATCCAGAGTCAAGCACAGAGTATTGATGTGGAATAGCAAATAATTTCACTGGAGTTCAGAAAGGTCTCTGTAAGTTGCCATGTATCACATTTAGTCCCTTACTTTCTCACACAGGTAACAGGGTGAAGGTACATGTCTCTAATGACATTTCTGCACTGCTGCCGGATCGTTTTGCCATCTCTCTCATTCTCTTGACTCAGACTTTGGCTCATCTCCTTTCTCCTCTCCCACCTACTTCTCCTTGAGTTAGGCCTATTTCCTCTCATCCTGCACCTCAGTATAAATGATGCTGACCCTGGGAAGGACCCCTGAGGGATTTAGTCTCTAAACAGCCGTTACAGGCAAGATAAATGGCAAGGCAGCTAGCACCCACCTGGGTACCATATTGTTTCAAGCGCTTGAGGTGCATTTGATTTATTTTACCTTGCATGCACCTTTTTGCACTGGTGGCAGTTCAATAGTGTGGCAAGTCTGAACTGAGTGCACATCACAGTGTGATGATATTTGACATGTTTAGCCACGGGAAGGCTAGAGGCTGGAGTAAAAGTGCACTAGGCAAGATGTTAGAGTTTTGAATGTCCTAAATCATAAAGTGGAACTGCAACAGATGAAAGCATTCTGTTGTGAGTCCCTTGCAGTTCTATGGTGTGCAAGCAGTTTACAATGATTGATTTCATTGTCATTTTTGGGGAAAAGAAAAGTCTTTGATTTCACAAAAATGTCAACAGCAGCTTTTGGTTTTTAGACTGCAAATGTCAGCTGTGCTTGTTGATGTAACTGGGAATTTTACCAGCTCTATCCACAAGTTGAAAACATCATCTCTGAAAACAGAATATACAAGACCTGTGACAAAAAGAGTTCAATATGCACTTGGTGGCTACAATCATATGCTGAAAGACTGAAGCTATAGAGCTACCTCACCTTAACTGGAGGATGCTTTTGATCCATATAGAAGAAGATAAAAAGCAGGGTTGCTCTATTGCATTTATTTTGTCCCTGTTTGAATGTTTACTACAAAAATCTGTTTGTGTTTGCGATTTGATACAATCTCACTATGCAAAATAGTTTGGCAGGACTGGCTGACTGGTCAACAGTCACCCCAGGCCGATGGTAGCAGCATTCTATATGGTCTACATGGTCAAAACAAGAAAAACTTGATTGCATGATTGTGTTTCCAAAAAACAATCACTGGACTTAAGCTCACTTTTTAAAAAATCTTGACATGATTTTGAGGGCTTAACTTTCATTGCAAAGTTTTCTAAAGAAACTTTAAAATGTCACCACCTCATAAATAAATAATTTCTGAGACGATCCTTTGTTGTGTCGAGACGGGCTTGTTTGATAACCTGCTCCACCCACCTGCACCACCTTCTGCGCCTGAATATCGACAACCAGCAGTCGGCTCTGGAGGGGCTGGGTCACGTAGATGTACTTATCCCTGATGTTGACTGCTGAGGACCACACGCAGTGCTGAGGTGACACCCCCTCACCTTTAGGGCACATCTCCTCCTGGGAAGAACCAACAGAGAACAGAGGGGATGATGGGAGGAGGAGAAGAGCAACGGAGGGAGGAAAAGGTTGGCAGGATTTAGTAGTGTGTCGTAGATCAGCAGTGTGGTGCTTTATACTCTGCCATCCATCACTAATGATTAGGGCTAGGCAGTAAGTCAAAATTTTGGGCCATCATTTCGACTCTTGTTTATGGTATGTGAAGAATTTTGTCATTTTAAAGATCTTCTTAAAACATCACTGCCTCGAAGTCATCGTACACACTGGAGAGGCAGACAGAAAGTGTGGGGTGAGAAAAGGGCCGATGACGTGAAAGTTGGTGAAAAGCCAAATATAGTGAGTTTATAATCAAATAAAAAGTCCAAGAACAAAAAGCAGAAATCTGCACATTTGAGGAACAGACAACAGTGATTACTTGCTTCTTTACTTGACAAATTATTCAATGTTTTATTGTTTTAAAATTATTTTGATGAGTAATATATTAGGTCAAGTGAAAACACATCATGTTATTTATTTAACCCTCTGAACTCCAAAATCTGACAGCAGCTTAGAAAACCATATTATCTATATTTTTTGGGGGCCAAAATTACAGCATTTATTAGAACCAGAAACAGGAAAACCAAAAAGAATGATCAAACTTTTAACTTTCTAACGGTCTTTAAAGGTTTTTGGCGATGTGCTGTTCTGTCGGAAAGCATAACCAAATTTAATTTTAAAATCATGATATGATCATGATATTTCACCGTTACTGCATTGTACAAGTTTCAATCAAAAGTTCACTTCATCAAGATTCTGTAAAAAAATAAAAAAATAAAAAATAAAAATAAAAATAAACCCCAAAAAGGTCTGCACTCCTCAGCATAACCATGAAGCTTTTAGTGAATCGGATGCAACAAACAGTCAGCTGACAAAAATTAGTGGACTTTTTGGCTAGACTGGGCTGAACTGCAGGCTGTGTGTACGCGGTAAACAAGTGTGGAAAAACATTAAAAATATAACTAGTAAAATATCTATAGTATGTAGAAATGCCATTTTTTCCACCTGTGGGCACCTTAAAATGTTTAACATGTTGATTCCAGTTTTTTTCCTCCAATTTTTTTTAGAATAAAGTAATCAAACGCATGATTTCCTTTTTCTTTTTTCAGATTCATGTCATTATAACTTTTTTACAAAGAAGGGAAAAAAAGAGTTCGCTCTACTGTTATCCGCAACAGCATTGTTTCCATAGAGGTGACAGGACTCTATATTGTAGTTACTAGCCCACAGCAAGCAAAACTGTGATATAAGCAAAAAAAATGCACAAAGAAACTGCTTGGGGTTGAGAGGGTTAAACCATTTTGCATGCAGCTGTCTTTACATCTGTATGTTTAATTTCAATCATACCTTTAATACGGATTCTACTAATTGTCTAACTGATTACTGGTATTGGTAGTAACTTATGGTCATTTTTGTCACTTAGAAAACCAGTGTTTCCATTCTTACAGTTTTAGACATCACATCAATTTGAGTCAAATATCAACAGATTCATGTACCACCAAGTAGCACAGCTCCTCTACAGGCCCTGTAGCCCACCATCTTTGCTGACAAGACACTTATGCACACGCTTGCACTATATATACTGATGTAATCACTAATGCACATACACACACACACACACACACACACACACACACACACAAAGGTTGCATGAGTTTCCACCTCACCAAAGTGGAGAAACTGCTGTTTATAGCAGGAACTGGCTAACACATGGCTTACTGAGTTTGTATTGATCTCTAATACAATTACAGGCTCCTGTAAAACCCAAATCCCTCAGAGGAACAAGCAACTTTTACCATCTAACGCCCCTTGCTCTGGGAGAGGGCTGTTCTCTCGTGGATTAAAAACCCCAGGGTCGGCGGTATAGAGTCTATACGCTCTATTGTTGCGTGTTGTTGACTAATGGACACAAGTAATCCCATTACATTTAGTAGGGTGAGGAGCCATGCTGACAACAGGCAGAGGAGAAGGAGGAAGCATGGCCTTGATTTTGGTCGCAATTTCCTTCCACAGTCGACTTGAATGAGTAAATATAGTATAAAGATGGCTGAACAGATTGATTTTTTAGATCGACAGGGGCTCAAAGACTCACTCAATGTGTTCACTGAGCTAGGACAAAACTGAGATGTTAACAGACAGTTATGTATTCACTTTGAGGCACATAACAACTGCTACCTTACAGTCCTTCTGTATTTAGGTACAACGGTCTAATTAGGACCTTTGGCTCACTGGGAATGAGAGGCTCTTCCTTGTGTACCTGATGTGATGACTGCTTGCCATCCTTAATATAAAAACATACACTAAGTGGCATCTTTCTGCCTCACACATAATTTGATTTTTAAAGTCACTGGCTCAGCAATTCTGAACACAGGCATCCTGAAATGTATTTAATGAAAAATGGAAGGAGCCCGAAGCGAAACTATCGGCCACTCATTAGCGCATGTGGATTTTTTTTGTGTGCTTAATTTTTTATTTAATTTATTTCACTATTAAATCTACATGCACTCACATAGGTAGCAACGATCCTCTCTGTCCGCTTCATATGTCTGCGTATTTCACATTCGCTGGGCTGAAGCACGGTGATGCCCTCATCGGAAAACACGTAGAACATGTTCCCCACACTCAGTCCTGGAAGACAAGACAGAAAAAAATGTTGACCATTTTTAATTACTATTATTTTTTTTAACAAAGCAACAAATATAAATTAAAAATTGCAGAAAATCCCACTCCCATCTCATCTGACGTTGGTGAACGGCATTTCAATTTTCCTGCCGGAGAAGACATAAGCAGACTGCCGTTAACGTGCTATCATGTTAGCGGGGAGGGGCAGTGTGTGGCTGCCGGTTGCTTTGACAATGCCTACCAAGGGCCCTTTCAGCAATGTGTCCACAGCCTACTGTATTCAGAGCTATCAAATTAAAGACACTGTCTGTGTGAGGAAACATTTCACATCTTGTCTTCTTGGTGTAAACAGCAGCTGATGAGATAGCGAGGATCACAGTCTGGGGCAACCTGATAGCCGAGGGCGCAGGGTGCACACCACATAAGCAGTGAGTCACCAAACCAATTCCAGGCTGGCTGGACTTTTACAGCACGTCACTCCTCTGTTTCCCCACCTTTACTGTCTGTCTATACTGCACTTATATAATAAAGGAAAACTGCCAAAAAAAAGGATCACCTTAAAAAAAAACCTAGAGTCTGCTGTTAAGGCATTTGGATGAGCAACAAGCTCCTACTGCTGTCAGAAATATATCACATGAGCAGAGATGATGAGCATAAGCATGTATACACGCTTGCAGAAGCATTTAGCAGATGCATGCATAGACAAAAACTGGTGGTGATTGATTTGTCAGGCTGTTAAGATATTATTTTTGCACTTTCACACTGTCAGATGTCAGAGAATGTGTAGTGCTCAACAGTCTGAGGCATACTGTCAGAAAAAAAATATGCAAACTACACGAGCACGTATCCATACAGACACAAAAACAAGCACTTATGCTCACACGCAACACACAGTGTTAATGAGGCAAATATAGTTCCCCAGTGCTGACAAACACTCTAAAATAATCCAAATGCTTACACTGTACTCTAAACCACTGGTTCCCTTTATTTTTGTGGTAAACCTGATGTGGCGGTGATGTATGTAAAACAGATTAGGTTTGTAGTGTTCTCTAAACCGCAGTGGGTTTTCCAATAAAGTAGTAAAACTCTACTTGTGGTAATGCTGATGTGGTAATAATATATACAGCATAAAGACAGGCTGGATTTGTATACTGCTGAAAACCACAAAGTTATTTTTATTCCAGCCACCACCCTGGGTCTGTGGTATTATTTGCAAAATACATGAAACCCCTGCTTGTGTGTTCCCCCCTAGGTGATCTGAGAAAAAAAAAAAAAAAAAGTATTAGAAAGCAGCAACGGGATGAAACACTTTAGGCATGCAAGGGAGGAAAGCAAGACTTGAAGAAAAGTTTTGCTGGGGAGAAAGGAACTTTGTGATTCTTCTGGACAGCAGGGCAAGCATCTTGGGAAGTTGTAAATATCCAGCTGCAGGCCCCGAAGAGCCTGAACAAAACATGCTCGCTGCAGTTTCTTATTCAAAAGAATACAAAGGCAGTTTGAGAACTGTAATGTATTACCTTCTTCTCTCCACAGAATGTTTGCAACTGCAGAATCAGCCGTTGAGCCATAGAAAAGAAAAGAAAGGAGGGTAAAAGAAGGGATAAACATTAATTCACCCTAAGAAAAAAGAGACGTCTTCCAAGAAACAAGAGGTGATTTATCTCATGCCAAGTCAAGAAAAAACATATTTGACAGCTACAAAATGTTCCTCACTGCTCTTGACAGGTCCATATTTCCTCCCAAATCATGAGATCACGCTTGTCTTGAGAGAAGACAAGGCATCGATTATTCAGTTTAATTTGAACTGGCCTGGTAAGCTGTTTCTAGGTAGCTATCATTCACTCATTACAATGATGCAATCTAATGAAAGACAGAATATCAAAGAAACATAAAATATGTGAGCTGATTGTTTAAAACTTTCTTTTTAGTGAGATCACTTCAAAAAAATTGAGCAGAGCCCCTCACACTGACCACATAGTCAGAACAGAGAATTGATCCTTTTGCATTATGAAAACACAGAAAGAAATCCAACTGGATCGTCCTGTCAGATTGTGTTTTTGTTCATGCCACACAGAAAATATGAAAAAAAAAAAAAAAAATGCAGAAAGTCTTGTTTGGTTTTTAGACTTTCTGTAGTGATCACCTTTCCCTAACTAACCATTTGCAGTGATTTGTCATGAAAACAGAATGAAATGAGACATTAAACGATCCATAGATCACCTCATCTTGGATCCGATTATAAATAGTTTTAGATTTTTGCAATATTCAGATTAGGGCTGTGTTGTAAATTCTTCTTTTGACTGGCTTCAAGATCTTTGACACTGTAGACTCTGATCAATCATTGTGTCCTGCCTCTGAAGCACAGACCGACTTCACTGTTCTACTCGACGGCACCAACAAAATTGTTTTTCACTTTGTGCTGAATGTGTCTTTTCTTTTCTGTCAGTAGAGAAGAGACATTTGGATGCAACAAATGTACAGTCACTTCAGAGTTTTCAGACTTCTTCACTATTTTCACACACCATTGCATTGGAAATTACATTTTAAAAGAATAAAATAAGCTGTTTTCCCTCAATCAATAACCTCAATAACCCATACTGACATTTTTTTTTCGAATTTGTTTAGAATTTTATGCAAATTTCTTATAAGAGTGAAATCTCTCATTAACAATAGTATTTAGACCCTTCACTATGACAGTCCATGTTGTGGTCAAATGCATCTTTTTTTGTAAACTAGATTCAAGTGGAACCTGGTTGGAGTCCACTTATGATGTAGTTGGACAGTTCTGAAAGGCGCACACCTGTGTATGAAAGGTTTAACAATTCACACTGTTTGCCAAGAAGAAAACTAAGCAATATAGTCTAAGGAACTCTCTGTAGACCACCATGATAGAATTGTGGCAAAGCAAAGATCAGGGCAAGCTTATAAAACTATTTCTAAAGCTTAGAGTGTTCCCAGAGGCAATGAGGCATAAGTAACAGAAATGGAAGAGATTTGGAACCACTGAGGACTCTTCTGAGAGTTGGCTGGCTGGCAAAAAAAGTAACTGAGCAAGGAGGGTCTTGGTCAGGAAGGTGACCAAGAACCCACCATTTAAACGCTCCGAAAGAGCCTCAGAAGATCTCTGCAGGGACGAGGAACCTGCCAGAAGGACAAACGTCTTAGCTGCTCTCCATCAATAAGGCCTTTCTAGTAGAGAAGCAAGCAGACGCCACTCCATGTGAAAGACACAAGTCTGAAGTTTGGAAATCTGCTTTCAGGACCATGAAACACGTAGAATAAGATCGTCTGATTCAGTGCAATAAAAATGTAACTGTTTAGGCAGAACTCCAAGCGTTATGTCTGTCGAACACCACGCTCTAGTTATCATATGGGATACTGTGAAGTACGCTGGTGGCCTCTTCTTAACAGCAGGGACTGGAGAAGATTGAATGCAGCCAGATACACAGAAGTCCTCAAGAAAACCTGCTCCAAATTCAAATTATCTGGTGCAATGGTTCACTTTACAGCACAACAATAGCCCAAATTATACAATCAAGACAATGGTGGAGTGACTTCAGGACAAGCATCTGACTGTCCTTGAGTGGTCCAGTCAAAGCCCAGACTTAAACCCCATAGATCATCTGTGGAAAGACCCGAGGTTGACAGTTCCCAGATGCTTCCAAATCAATCTGAAGGAGCTTGAGAGGATCTGCCACAGAGAATAAGATAAACTGTCCAAAGCCATGTGTGCAAAGCCTGTAGAGACTTACCCACGAAGGTTTGAACTGCCACTGATGCCAAAGAGGTTTTGGTAAAGTACTTCTTTATTTTCTTTTGGAAATGAGGAATTTCAGTTTTGGATTACGAATAAGTCTGTGAAGGTTTCTAAAAACATTTTTTCACTTTGTCATTGTTGGTTATTGAGGGTTGACTGATGGGACCAAAGAGCAATTTTATTAATTTAAAATTGCAAAAGTGAAGGAGTCTGAATACTTTCCTGAAAAACTGTAAATGTGTGCACACCCACAGGAGTAATTATTTTTGGTATTGTGTTCGTGGTGGTAGTGAAATGGTTAGAGGTTGACTGAAATACAATAAAGTTGTATTTCTCATGAAGAGCTCTCTCTGTTCTCCCGTGGGTCATTCACATCAAACACATCGTATAAGCCATCAAACTGTGAGATGTCCCAGATCCATCTGTTGTCTCCCACTTTAAAGAAATAAGATAAAAAATGAGCAATTGGTGTGTCTGGCATTCATTTTTGATCTGGAAACCCACGGGGCTGGACCAGATAGAGCTGGTTCTGGGAGGTCTGATCTCAGCATTACCATAAAAGAAGCCCGGCTCTTAAGTGCAGCTGTGGTAGAACTTTGACTCTGTGGTGTTAGTGGGCTGCACTGCTGTTTCACTGTTAATGTATTATCCATTCCTGTTTATTTTGCCTTAATGTCTCTGCAATCTGAAAGCAAAAGGGATTAGCTCACTGATTAAGGAGTTTTGCGTTTATTACCTTTTGTGGTTATTGTGGTTAAAATGCAGGAGATGTATAGAACATCTGTACGGGCATGGCGGTATTTGAACATTTCTTTCAGGCATCCATCTCATTCAAGACGTTAAAATGAGGTGCTTCTTTTTTACTCTCTAGAGGTTTTCTAATTAATGGTGATGAGCTACATTTTGTGTAGACATGGGTGAAGAACTGAAGCTACTGTTGCTGCTGCTGTGCTCGGATCTTATCTTTGTGTAACTTGCATCACTTATACATTGTTGAAAACCATTAAGATTTTTGTCAGCTTACAAAACCGTGCAATTTGCAGCAACAAATGAAGGTCCTGATTAATTTTTGGAACACTGCTTACATAGATAAGACATGTTAATGTAAAGTTACTAGGGATGTAGTCAACCACAGAAAACCTCAGTTAACTAAACTGTATCTGCTCGCAGAGGTGAAAAATAAAATCATGTTATCGCTAGATTAAATAAATCAGCCACAGCACACTGAGTGCACTCTACCTGCTGGCCTTATTAGTCTAACTTAATTAGAAATAAAAAGCAAGTATTTGCAGCATATTAAATCATTTTATTCTGGTTATTTTACACTAAGATGATAACAGACTCCCAGCTGAAGAGCACGCACCTGCCCATATTCATATGATTTCTGAAAACAGAAATATAACAGCTCATGATATACTAGTAAAAGAACTGCAGAGGAATATAAAATAGACAAGCCGGTCATTTTTAGACGATGTGTCATGTCAGTTGTTAAGCTGGAATTTTCAAACTGCTGCAGAGTTTAAACTCCACATTTTGGCAACCTGCTTTAACAAAATGTAGCCACACTAACTGCTTTAACATGTTGTCAATTAGTTCAGTAAACGTTATATATGGTAGATCTAATAGTCACTGTTAGGTCGGCTGAGAGTTGAAAAACACAGACCGTCACTGAGAGTTTGGTCCGATGACAGCAGATCGACTAACCAGTCAACATGGAAACGACAAGTTACTGTCACTGCGTTAAATTTTATTTTCCACCATAAAATGTGACACTGTAGGACTTACGGGTCTTCTTGGCCGAATCCTCCACAAACAGTGAGGAAATGTCCTCGTCCACTCCCACCTCGTTCTTGGCGATGCAGGTGTAGGCTCCAGTGTCCTCGTACCGGACGCTGCCAATGAAGAGCTCGCTGCCATTTGCTATGAGATGAAATGAAACGAGGAAAAAAAATCAGGTGTTTTTCTGAGAGTTTTTTGTTGCTGCATTAGTTCAACTGTTTATGGGTTTATGCAGAAAAAAAAAGCTGACATTTTTAGCCAAAGACCCTCCAAAAATCTGGAACAAATTACCTGACAATAAATGTACATACTTACCGTATATATACAGCATATCCACACATTTAAATTCTCCATAGTAGTAAAAGTGTCTGAAAGTGTGTGCGAGTAATCTGACGGAGCCTACAGAAATAAAGCTAAATGTGTTCATCAGGTAGTCGCTCACGTTCATGATCAACCAAATGTGATGTTCAAAACAAAACCCAGCAACATGAATAAAGTGACAATAAATAAACACGGGCCCATAATGTTTCCTACAGATGCTGAGGAATGAATGTTATGAATACCAGACAAAGTAAACAACGGCAAGGGCAACAAAAATAAACCGTGCTTTCCTTTAGGTACAGTGTTTGTTTCGAGCTAGGCAAAAAAATGAATACGATACAATAAAATATGACTTCATCTTGTGTCCATAAGTATCCTCATCCTCTCTGTCTGTCTCCATATGTCCTCCTATAGCACACTGTTGTGTCCGGTCTGCATCTGTATATCCAAATGTGGTGAAAGCATACCTTATAATAGACATTATAGTGCTAACAGATAACATCTTCTAAGACTGAGTTTGTCTGAATCACAAAGTAACCTTGATGTCATTCTTTGCTGATTTTTTACAAACTTTTCTTGTATTTCGCTAGAGTATTCTTCATATTTGCGTGAAGTTTACCTTTATTTTTCATTGCATATTGTACAATGCAGCATTGTTTGTTTCAAGTTGGAGTCTGTGGTGACGGGTGATGTTGGTGGAGTTAAGAGACAGAGGTCATCAGAGGCAACCTCTCTGATGTCTGCTGTAGCATCGGGCTCTGTGATGTACAGCTGCACTCTGATCCTGTAGCACTACACCGGCTACATGATGTGTAAGTGTCACGGTGGAGCTTTCACGGGCCATGTTGTGTTAGAACATTAAAGAAAGCTTTATTTTTCATCCCCTCCCGTACATCTCTTGAAGCTGCTATGAGAACAACGAACTCGTATGACATCCCCTCAGTCCCTGTCATGTTGGGTTCATTCTTCTTTCTACCAGTTGAAACTTGAAAATGTAATATTTAAAAATTTGAAACAGCAATAAAGCTTCCAAAAAACATGCTGTGCTCCATTTTTACATCAAAAAAAATTATCTCGACCTTCTAATTTATGCCTACTGGGTTGCAAAATCACACGACATTACAGACATTGACGCAAAGCTTTTCACATTAGTGAAATGTCTTTTGGATTCTGATAATAATTCTCTTTTATCAGGGGAAAAGTGCGAAATGCTTTGAAGTGAAAACTGCCTTAAAGCAGGCCTTCATAGAATGAGACACCACTTTAATTACTTCTAATTCATAATTATGCTCTGATCAATTCTTATTAAAAACCCCTGAATCAACCACTCATTAAATTAGCCTTTATATCCTTGTTTTTCAGGTTTGTAGCTCTTTGTGGGGACAGGACTTTTGACTGGTTTCATTGTAAACTGAATTAAATTCATTCTCCTAACTTACTCCCCATAGATGGATTACTGCATAGGTGAACAGGACATGTCACCTGACTCAGCAGCTCCTGTTAGCTCTCCTGAGCTTTGAAGCACATTTTACAGTTTCATTACATTTTTTTTCGCAGCAAATAACTTAACTGCTTGGGTTCACTCGCAGAAAGTGTAAATAAAAGAAATAACAGAATTAGATACAATACACTGAGGATCAGAAGTGATTAGACTCTTGTGACACCTTCTATTAACAATGTAATACACCAAAATAGTCACCAAATTTTGAACATTATGCTGTGTATTGTGTGAGTAGGCTACATGACCCCGTGTCCTTTATGCTGAAGGAGAATCTAGACATACACACAGACACAAACAGTGATGCTAATCTGTCCATGCATCTACTTGATGTAGTTTCAGCTGCTTCCATGTCACTTTAGATAATTGTTTGTGTCCTCATTATTATTGCTAAACAATTCAGACATGTAACACACAGTTTTTCTTCATGCAAATGCAACCTCACCTACTGGTTTGTGCACTACTGTTTAAAATAAACCCTGCTTTGTCAACTATTTGACTCTAAAGGGGACTACCAATTACAAAATTAACATCGTGCTGTATTCAAAATGACTTGAAACTAGCATGACCAAAGGCTCATTTGGAAAATCTTTTACTGAGATGCCCATTAAAGTGACACTTCTTTTTGCAATCACAGGTGTCATTCTCTGCTGGGTTTTAGACAGATTGCTTTAAGGAAACTGTACAGTCATGGCTAGAAGAAGGGAGAACTCAAATATGTGTTCTAAGCAGTATAACAAAGTTTGAATGGCACAAATGATAGAAGGAAAAAAAAAGAAAAGACATTGAATTTCTTAGGTCATTTAGTTCAGGAAAAGTGAAAACACTTGGAATCAACATTTACAACATTTTGCCAAGTGCACACAGGAGTGGTGACTCTACTTACTATACATATGTCTCTACTTCGATTTTGAATTTGTTCCATACTTGTCTCCTATCTACTCTGTGTAATGACAGCCTGCAGTTACGCTAAAAGGTCCCTAAATTTTTGTCACGTGACTGTCGGTGGCAGCTGAGTCAATATTGGCTTTATGGTTGCACCAAGGATGGCAATTTTTTATTTATTTTTTCTTACAATCTGGATAGAGGTTTATTTTTGCTGAGACAACAGTGATTTTGATGAAATATCACACATTTAAGTAAAGATTTGGGTAGGTTTTTTGATTAAGTAGTTTAAGGACTATTGGAAAGTGGAAAATCCAACATTTTTATTTCTTTTTTTACGGTTTCTAGTCCTGATTAGTGGTGTAATTATGTGTTTTGGGGCTCAGAGGGTTAAGGTACCTCAGCATTGTTTTATTTCTCAGACCTAGAGGCTAGTGTCATCCTTTACACACAGTCTACAGTGATAATTGCCTAATTCATTTGAAAGCAGTTTGGAAAGGTGCACCAAACCTTCTTCCCACAGTGCATCTGGTTTGGAGAGATGATCTATGTCTCACATCAAGGTATCCCTGCAGCTGTGTTTGCAGTGGTTTGTTTTGGAACAGACTACAGGGAATATCAAGCAGAGATCTGCTACAAGCTCCAGTGGCTTCAGCACCGTGGACAGCTCCACGGCTCAGTTTCAGTCAGTCAGCAACACAAAACAGTTCTTCCCTTCACTGTTCAACTGTGGCTTACAATCAATACTTGGGACTATCTACTGTCAGTGTGTTGTTCAGATTTTACTGAAATCTATCAAAAATTTATGATAGGGACTTTAACACTATCTTTATTACACCTCCGATGTTATATGGGGAAATTACATGTTTTTTCTTTGTCTCAGCCATTGCTACAACAGAATGGAAATCTGCACTACTTAATCTACTTTCCCACACTATTCTTCTCACCTTTGTAAATGTTTTTAATGGAAAAAGCACAAATTATCACTCTAAGTAGGACTTCTGCCCCTTGCCATCGCCTGCATTAGCTGGTAAATCTGAAACCGTAGACACTGCAGTGTTTATATGGTGGTGAACCTTGCAGAACCTCCCTTGTCTGAGTGTCTACGGGTTGATAACAGGCTATTACCATAGGTAATGACCCACACACAGCCAATAAACTCTCCCTTAATGAGAACTAGGCCATAAAAAGAAAAGTCGTGCTCCATTCTGCTCCTTCTCTCTGATATCGAGAGTGCATCTTTAAAAAAAAAAAAAGCTCTTCTAACCCAGATAAGTAGCTACCGACTCCTGTCACAGAGTATATTTCATTTTATTTTCACTCTCTTGATCTCTCTGCTCATTCACTTCGAAAGAATAAGTATGTTTGCCAGCGGAGCAAAATGAAAACAGAGGGTGACCACAATTTTGGTTTCATCTCTGCGGTACACAATGTAAATAAAATGCAAAGCACAACAAAATATTACTGCTGACTAGTGGCAACACTTAGTTTCCAATAAAAAAAAAGTTACTTTGAGAAACAACAGCTTGATTTTTAAGCTTTGTTTTCATTGCCCACATTACTGCATCGTCTCGGTTTCTAAAGGTTTATGCAGTGTTGGCAGACCACAGCAGTGCTGCTCGTACGTAACACTGGTCCAATGAGATGTGACACACTGTGTCTGTTACAGCACAAAATACGCTGACAGCACTCCCCAAAATAATCAAACACTCCTCACCTATGAGAGAGAGCTGTTTGGAAGATCTGGGCTGCAGATCCATGCCGTTCTTCAGCCAGAGGAGTTTGGGATTTGGGATGCCGTCGGCGTGGCAGTGGAGGCTGGCAGATACGCCGGGCTCCTGGGCCTGCGTCTCTGGATAGACCAGGATCACTGGAGGGACTGGACACACAAACACAAACACCAAGACACAAACAAGGAGAGAGGACAGGGACAAGTGAAAACATAATTACACACTGTTTCATGGTAGACCATAACTCCTAGGGGAATATAACACAAACACCCACACACGCAGTGGGCAGAGAGGAATTTGTCTCACCCCAGCATGGAATGTGAATATATTCACAAATAACAAGAATCCGAGCGCTCTGGGGCTGCTTTATTACAGCTCGAGTCCTACACGAAATAGATGTTGGGACGTATCTGCCACTTACCACCTCCTCCGGGGAGAAGACCGCAAATGAATGTGGAGGAATCGAGGGGGAAATGAAATATGAGGTAATAGTTTACATGAACAGGTAAGATGTCATTTTTTATTCGGATTACGATGCGGGCACCCTCTCAACCTCGGGGCAGCTGCCAGATCTTGACGGCGCCTCCCTGCACGAGCTCTGCCACCTCTCCCTTTTAATTTACAAACGTGCCCCTTAATCCTCCTGCAATATTAATATTGCATTTGTTGCTTGCTCTGTGTGTTTTACTGTTGTTCTTTTCCCCCTAAAGTCTCTCTTTTTTAATTATCATCAGCCGTGGAGTGAGCTGTATTTGCTTGGTTTTCCAGTTTATCTCAGCTTACACTTTAAGAGGGATGTTTTGTACACTTTGCTGCAACTATTTGACAACTATAGATACTAGTTACTTCTTCTTCTTCTTCTTTTTTAAAAATTGCTATGTTTTAAAAAGATTAAACACAATGGATGTCAACCTTTTTGACTTGTGACTCTTTCCAGTTGGGGAACAGCAGTTGTTATTTTCACATCTTTTGCTCCTATTTACAGATGGTTAATATCTACACATATTGCAAGTAAATGATCCATCGCATCTTCCCACACACACTACACCTCTGTACTTCCACTTTCAGCTATGCCTCTCCTTGACAGAATCTTTGTAGCACAGTTTGTCTCTCTGTGTGTATCTTCTGTGTTATTTTTTTCCTGTTTTGCTGCCACAATGCTGCAGCAACTCTTCCTTTTGGCCCTTTTTAATACTGATGACTTTTCTGAACAGTACTGATATCATACCCTAGGGTCTGATAACACCATAGACTACTACACTGTGGACACTTCACAAAAAAACTGGAGCTCAATCATTGTCATTCTTCTCATCACAGCAAAGAAAGAATGTCTATTGCTTTAATCACGCAACGGGATGCAAACCGCCCACTTAGTATAATGTGGCACTTGGCTCCTTTCCATTCCACCTTATCTCACCTCGTCCTATCTCATTTGAAATACCTTGAATCCCCAACACAAACATTTGGTAATTGCCCTCTCCTGATAACTTGCCCTTCAGGCACGCTGTCTGTCTCTGTGACTTTCTTTGAATCACTCCCCCTCTCCGCCTTCAGGTCTAAAATGCAGCTTATTTCTTTTCAATTAAAATCTCAGAAAAACACAACACCTTTTGTCTCTCTTTAACTGAAACAACCTTAATTGAATTTTAAAAATACCTCATTTTCTTATCTGTCACGCTGAAACAAAAGCATAAAAATAAAAAAATAATTGAAGTGGCTGAATGGTATCTTAGATTTGTTATATTACAGGTTTAAAATTCTTCCTCCTTAGATTTTCTTTGGAGAGAGGCACAGTAACAACTTTCAAGTCTAAACTTAGTAGAGGTGAAGGCCCGTAATGTAGATGTTTAACCTCCTGAATCCCAAAATCCACTGGTGATGATTCTCGAACTGCTCACATGCCGTGAAAAGTTTGAAAAGTAAGCTTAGAATTGTGATATTTCTGATATCGGTAACCCCTGAGAAATGACTCCACAGTTAGTAAAAAAGTGACACGAGCAAAAACGAACAAAACTGCTTGGAGTTCAAAGGGTTATTTGCAGGAAACAGTGCTTGGATAGGTTCAGCTCAACAAAATCATTGCGAGTGCTGTTTCTACTTTTACAGAATTACTGACAAATGATGACTCCTGTTTCTATTTGCTTAATATGTGATGACGCTGTTTTCAATGGTGAGTGTGCTACTTTAATGCTGCTCTGATCCTATGAGGCACTTGTATTAACAACATGTTTAAGTCATATTTTATATCTGCAGATACCAAGCCTTTTAAAAAGCAACTTCTTTAAAAAAATCCCTTTATTATCGCATTATAAAGGAAGACCTACATAATCAGGACCAAACAGTGTTATAACAAATGAGTGCTGAAATGACGAATTGATAGATGAAATTAATAAGCCAATTTCATATTTAACTAATTGCTTTATGTCATTTTCGAGCAAAAATGCCAAACTTCCCCTGGTTCGACCTTTTCAAATGTGAAAGCACGATGCTTTTTGTTGTCATATTTAATGTTACACAACATGTCTTTGGGTGTTTCACTTTCGTCTGGCTGACATTTGGTAGACAAAACAAATGATTATTTATTCAAGAAAATAAGAGGAAGATATGCCAACAATTAAAGTTAGCCCCAGATAAGACAAACAAAAGAGAGAAAATTAATGTATTATTTAACACACACACAACACTTAACCCACATAAAGTTAGGTCTTGACAAATTGTAAAAACCTAATAACAACACTGTAACAATTTATTTAGTCACTTTGGTTGTCAATGCTTCATGAAACACAGTAACAGTGTGGCTTATTTGACGACTCACACCACTTTTACTGCATT
Organism: Stegastes partitus; assembly: GCF_000690725.1. Taxonomy (NCBI): domain Eukaryota; kingdom Metazoa; phylum Chordata; class Actinopteri; family Pomacentridae; genus Stegastes; species Stegastes partitus. The sequence continues at coordinate 39,366 of NW_007578613.1, forward strand.
AAAGGTTGGAAATACTCATGTAGATCAGATGAAACTTTGTAGTGCTAGAAAAGCCCTATGGTTCAATCTGATTTGATTGGATGGGATTGTGATTTAGCTCCTGTTCCACTTTTAGGAAGTCTTACAACAGGAGAGCAGGACTCTTAGTAGTTCTTATTCCTGAATATCAATCTTTATGAATCTGTGTCTGTGTGTGTGACAGTATTTACACATCTAATGTACCTGTAGCATTTGCACAGTGCTGTTTATGTCTGCATATTGGTGCTTTGGGGAAGTATATTTTGTTCCCAGACATTTCAATCAACAGCATGCTGGCTTAATTGCCTCTGAAACAGTTCTTTAACCACAAGGCCCAAGGATTACAAAACAACTGATTGTACATGAATGTTTACCAGGCCAATCACTTGACCTATTTATTATAAACAGAACAATGAAACAAGAAAAGGAACCCTCACTGGGGAACCACAGAGTAGCACAAACAAAACCAAAGCACTTTGTCCACACTTCTCCCACCACTGTAAGTAAGAAATGAGCCACTACTGACCATTCACCTGCAGCACATGTGTCTGGTAGAGGTCTTCATAGCCGTAGGCATGGCAACTGTAGTTCCCCATGTGGATGGTTGTCACCTTGGTGATGTACAGGGAGCCATCATCCCCAAAGTCCTGGAATACAGGGGAAGAGATGGAAGAGGAAAATTAAGTAAAGAAAGAGAGAAAGGGAGGAAGATGGGAGGGGACAGGAGCTTTAGGAGGAGGAACTGGTGAAGAATGGGGTGCAGAAAACATCCACAGGGAGCGAGGGGGGAAAAAATGAAGGTAGCTTGATAGAATACATAAGGATGCTTGAAGAGAGCGGGGAGAGGAGGCTCACAACAGCAGGGAGTGATGGGAAACGACAGGAGAGAAAAAGAGTGATGTGAAAGGGAAGTGAGACCATGAATCAACGGTTTCCCTGTTGAGCCGAAGCAAGCGTTGGGGAATTTGATCCTCCTCTCTCCCCTCATCACGCTGCCTCAGCCTGATAAATGGCAAGGGTTAAAAATATAAAGCCCATTAGGTTGATGAATGGAGCTGGTTGTTGTTGGTGCAGCATGCGGCAGTCACCAGGGGGTTCCAGCCACAGCTTAGGGCGGATTAAGGCATTAAATAGTTTGCTGTCCCACCAAGTGGCAGAGCAGATGTCCGGATGCAGCTCTGTCATGACACAGAAACCACAAACGGCAGCTTCTTTTTTTTTTTTTCTTTTTCTGAGGTCTCTAGAAATTAATGCGACCTGACAGGGGGCGGCTTTGTGACAGGACAAATGTGATGCGACTTTCTTGTAAGGTAGCCAGGGGAGCCTTGGACAGTCTTTAAAGTTCAGAATTTACAACTGGGGTGAGAGATACAAGTGCGCCTGTGAGAACAATTAAAACTTAATGGGCCAATTGGTCTAAAAAATATGACTGTGATTTATCCGGCAGATTATGCCAGATATATTTTAGTTTAAAATCTTAACTATTAAACGTGGTTCTGTGACAAAGGAGGTCTCCAGTAGGGCTGTCTCCTAAAAGTCGATTATTCAGATTATCAGTTGAGGTGCTCCTGAGTCTAACCTCACAATGGAAGTCGAATGTACGTTTTTGGTGGGCTATGAACTAACTTCAAACTTGACTTTAGTCCAACTGGGAAGAGGCCACAATTGGTAGAGCATTCATTATTAATATAAGTAGATTAATTGGGGGGGAAAAAAAGAGAGTAATAATTAAAACGTTTTCACACTGGCGAGAACTGAAAATTCTTTTAAAACAGACAAAGATGACTTTTTCAAATCTGACTAATACCATAACGTTGTCTTTTGCTCTGCTCACTGAGCCTGCTTTGTGTCTGGCTAGCTGCTGTCATAAGTGACTAAGAAGACATGGCTGTAAATAGGAGATTTTGGCCTGCAAAGCTCCTCATAACATAATGGCATTAGTCGTTAATCTTCGAGTTCATGAAATGTTGTGATGATACACGGACTGAAGAAAAAAAAAAAGCGGGAGAAAATTACAGGCTTTTATTGTTATTATTCAAGGAAAATTATATGCTTTTGTATTGGAAAGAGCAGTCTAAAAATTATACACGAAGATGGCCAGTGGCCACACTCAAATTAATGGAACCTATTGAAGTTCTGCTTTTTAAATGCAAAACGAAGTCTCCTTTGACCTATTCTTCAATGGTAATCATCATTGCTTTTTCAGAATACGCAGAATAGTGCTGATGCAGTAAACAGCCGCTTGAATATACTTGAGAGCTACATTCATTATATGTTCCCCAAGTGGTGGCAATGTACATGCAAATGAAAGCTGTGTGGTAATTGTTTTTAATAAAAGAAATATACATTATTCATTTAATTTCCAACTGAATCAAGTTCTGAATCTCACTCAATTACAGTGTAAGTAGCTGTGGCAAATTATGTTGCTGTTTTGTCTGTTTCTGTTTGTAGTTTTGCCTTTTGTTATTTTCATGCAATCAAACCTGGTGACACAGGTCTGAACCCGCTCATATATACAGCACAGTTACTTTTTTGGAGAACACAGCCCTACTCAAAATGTAAAATGCCTAGGTTTATGATTGGGAGTGAAAAACAGAGAGAAAGAGGCGCGATGAAAACGATGTGTTGGAGAGGAAGGTGGGGGAGAGGGGGAGACAGAAGGAGAACAAAGACCAGACTTGGAGGGAGCAGACAGACGAGACTGATTGTAATGGAGGCTCAGCTCTCGGCTTTAGAGGTTATATGCCAGAGTGCAGGAAGATCTCAATCACTGTCAAATGAAACTTCTGAAAACAATCCTGTTTCCATTCAGCAAAGTTCAACAGAGGAAAGCGGCGTGCTGATAGGAGTTTGACAGGAGAGTAATGTCCCCTCCTTCATCTCACCCCGTCTCCTCTTTGACCTACAGCGTTCCAAGTCAACTTGTACAAAATGTTAGAAAAACAGCTCAAGAAGAAGACAGGTCATCGTTAGTGTCTGACACCCTCTGCTTTCCCTTATGTTGCTGCAGCTTTACTGTTCTGATTGATGAGGGTCAGAGATAAGTTTATAGGAGCACTTTCTGCTGTCATCTGTTTGTAGCTGTCCTGTACAACATGTGCTGACTGGTCAACATACATACTGACATCGAAGTCATTTATGTGCTGTAGATTGGGGCTGGTTGACATAGTTGAAAATTTTATGACGATGAAATGTTTGTTTTTTCCCCAGACTAATAACTGAATGTACATTTTAGCAACATATTCTTAATAAAAAGAAAGTGAAAAATGGTTTATTTTAAATTTAACCACCTTTCTTTGAATTTAATCACTTAAATAAATAAATCTAGACACATAAAAATCAATAAGGATAAAGGAATAATCTCCTCCTTGATACACATTAAATAAAGAAAGTAAGCAAAACCTGGGCGCACATGGAGGACAACCAGGCTAAGGTTAAAGGTCCTAGTTGCCTGGACCAGCTATCACTGGAGGAAGACCCTGCACTGATCTCCACACAACCGCTGGTATAAAATTTGTCAGCCGTTGGAGCAGGTCACTGGGTGGAGGCGGTGGCGAACCAAGGGTCGTGATTGCTATTAGACCATGAAACCCATTTCGCAAAGGTAAGCACAGGTTTTTGTCATTTGCAGCTTCCACCAGGGGAATTCTCCAGATGCAGATGGATGTGAGGAGAGGCTCAGGAGGCCGTGGACGAGTGGAAGACCTGGACGAAAGTCACGGGGGGAGAGATGGAGGGTAAAGGGGCTCCATCATCAAGGTACTATGGGAGGAAGCAGACTCGGGGTTTGTTTGTGGAACCAAACTTTTGTGTTTTCTTGTTGGTTTTTGCAAGGGTTGCTAGGAACAACTATTTTTAATTGATTGGTATTGGCACAAACCTTTGCCCAGTTCTTTGTTTACATCTGTTGTCAAATGGCTAAAAGATGTTCTACTGAAATGTAGAAATGCTGTCCCCAACTTCATTTAATACTCATTTACTGGCCTTACGTTAGTAAGCCTTATTCAAGTCTCCATCACAGTGCTCCTTTGCAAACTAAACTCCCATAATGTTGTATTACAGCTAATCTACAGTACTTGAAGTGTATATAATCTGGATAAATGAGAGAGGCAGATACTAAGTATTAAAAAACTTGGGTTGAGAGCAAAAAATAGAATAGAATATAGAATAGAAATACTTCACTAATCCCCAGGCGGAAATTTGGTTGGTACAGCACAAAGAAAAACTTACCACCACCACAAATACTGATAAATAAGCAAAAATAAACAATAAGAAAATATAAAATGCAAAATGTACAATAAGTGCAATATGTCAAGTAGAGAAGTACTTTGTGAAGTGTAGTGCAAATAATGTGCAACAAAACAAGAGTACAACAGAAGTGTGCAAAAGGTAATTTCGATGATAAACAATCAAGACATTTGTAGTTACCGCCATTGATTAAGTCCTTAACTCCTGTATATATCTGTATAGTTTGGTGGCTCAGGCCTGGTTTAGATAATATAATAGTACATATTACTTCCCTGTGTATACATCATATACATTTATACAATTCTATTCTTTTTCTAGTCATTTACATAAAGTACAATCCAAGAATAAACTTAGACACTAGATGGTATGCAATGACAATATCTAAGCTCTCTGAGGGGCTTATTTATCTTTTATTTTGCCAAGAAGTCACTTAAAAAACAAAATGTTTTGTCCACTACAAAGCTGTCCAAGCTGGCTAAATGGATCGACTCGCCATGAAACTTTGGCATATTGCTTTAAATGTGCTATTTTTCAAATTATACAAGGATTCCACACACAGCCAAAGTACAGACATCATCCCTACTTTTAATTTCAGGATATTTTTGTTGTGTCTTTGATTTGACCAAATGCTCTCTCCCTCCTGCACTCGGATCACTGAAGCCTGTGGAAATTCATTATGCGCGGTCAAGGGCCCGAGGGACCTTTGTTGCCATCACCTCTCCTCCAGTCTCCACCTTAACACTTGACTTTGTTTATCGGCTCATCATCACAGCAGACCAACAAGGCCACTCATTAGCATGCAATTAGTGAATTGTGATCCGGTGGTGGATAAAGCAAGGCCGGCGCTGTGCTGTCACCTGTGCTGATGTGTCTAAACAGGCGCATGGCTGCATAGTTCATTAAGCAGTGAGCAAGCTATAATTGTACCATTTCATGAAGGGTGCTAGGGAATCGCTGTTTTCTCTGTTTCATTTCCTTTTTTTCTCCTTCCTACTATCTGCCTGCCACCCAGTCTTCCTCTCTAGTTGGTTGCTGGCTGATAATCAGGATTCACGTGGTAAGAGGTTCTTTTAAATCAAGAACATAGGATTCTTAGCACACCTCCTGAGATCTCAGATCTTTGATGAGCATTTCACAAGTGCTGCAGAGTGCAAATACAAAAAAGAAACAATGTGCTCGTGATTAGAAATTAACTGAAAAACTCCCAGAGCTCCTTACACTTGTAAAGCAGCAATGTGATTTTCCAATTTTAAAAAAGATGTTAATGGACTTTTTGTTTTCAATCAATGCGAAGAGCCCCCCAACTGTGCCCCCATGCTGCTAAAGTTTATCAAATATTAATTAGGTAGTCCACTTAAGTCTCTCAGAGAAACGTTTTGAAAAGACATACATACAACCACCTTAAGGTTGGAGTGTTGGGAAATCTGAATGGGCTCCTCACATTTAAATAAAGAGTATTACTGAGCATCACTGCTTCAATCTAAGTTAATAAATATGATTTATGTAGTAACTCTGACTCAGTGATTTGTAAAATTTCTGCTCATGGTGAATGAGATTTTGATCAGCACTATTTGTAGTAAAAGGGAGTTTACTATTTGGTTCACTCACAGTTCTCTAAATCTCGTTTTCGACAGCAGGAGGCAAGTGTTTTCAGTAAAACAACTTTGGTAAACCTACGGTATATAGACTGGAAAGTAGACTAAAAGTTGATGGTGTAGTTAAAGAATCAAATACATTTCTCAGGTGATAGTGGAACCAAGCCAAGAGCTAAAAAGAACAATACCATAACTGCAATGGGATGACAATTAATACCTTCACCAAATAGGTACCGCTTTTATTAAATATTTTTGTGTGATTGGTTGTTTGTCAGAAACATTACACAGATTTTTTTCACCTTCACTTTCTTTAAAATTGCAAGGTAGGGCACTGGATTTTGGGAATTTCATATCCAAAACCTTACTAACCAATGAAAACCCAACAGCATAAGCCACAGGGTATAGCCCATCTTGAATTAAGGAACCAACAGCCAATTTCTTTACCATCAACTCCAGCACCACTGCCATCACCAACAGCAACAAAAAGCAGCATCAGCCATGAAGACAACAGTGATTTTTACTCACATTGATATCCTCCAGGTCCAAGAAGTTTAATATGATGCCATTCCTCTTCCAGATGATTGGCGGACGCAGCGTCCCCTGGATGGCACAGGTAAGGACAGCACTGAGGCCCACTGTTACCGTGGAGATGCTGATTTGCTGGTCGTCTGCCAGGCTCAGCTGGACAACCTCTGTGAGAATGAGAGAATAAAACAGTAAGAAGAAAGGATTAAGAAAAAGGAGAAGATGGGGAAAGAAGGAAAAAAAGAAGGCATCAGAGAAGATCGCAAATCAGAATGAGTGTGCTGATGTAGTGGAACTGTGGCCAGGCTTAATACATTTCTAAGCATCCATCTCATTACTAGCGGACCAGGGAGGATAAACAGCTGTCCAGCAGTGAAGGATATCCAGCATGAAAAAAGACCACGTGTCAGAGGACACACAGCTAGCCAAATATCATTCTTCTCATTAAGGGAAATTTATGTTCATTGAAATGGCCATCCAATTCAATTCACCTTTACGGCAAATTAAGAATTATTCTTCACTGGTTCCCGTTGGCGCCATAAATAGTATCTGTCGCCAAGCTCTGAGGCAAAGCACAAAATCTACACGCAGTCACAGTTAAAGTCTGAAAACTTTGTCATTTACTGATCCTTTTTCTTACTGGTGGTTTAAACTTAACACTGAGTTCAGTGTTTAAACTCAGCATTAAAATGGTGTCTTTATTGTAAAGCGAGCTGTGAAACATGTAACAGTATGTCATCCAATCCTTTGTCTTTCTCTCATTGTCTTTTTCATTTTCTCTGTACAGACTCATCGCTAACAAAAAGATGGGACAGGAATGCTGGTGACAGTGAGATATTGTGGGATTATAAAATTCAGGCACGTCGGCGCTGACATGATATACGTCAGTGTGTGACCTTAAGTCAATACTGGATCGGGCACAGGATATACTTGGGTCGATAAATAAAAGTGGCACAGACGCCTGACAGAAATCTAAATGGAGTTGACCAAGCATAACACTTAGCAAATCATGTACATACACACCTACACAGGGCATACTCTGGTCTATTAACTGCCCCCATATGCTGTATAACCTTTTAGCACAGAGATATTTAAAGAAAGGATATACCTTAAAATCAATAAGTGGAGCAAAATCATGGGTTGTTGGGAAATTAAACATTCATGGATAATAAAAAAGCTTCATGCTTCATTCTAAAGAACACAAACCTAAACAGAGTGTAATGCAGACTAATTAACATATTCAAGTTAGTGAGCAATTCCCTGAGAAATCGAAACACAAGGAATGTATTTGAACACATCATACTGTACAGAAATGATATAAATTACATATGTTTACTATACAGTAACTATTAAAAAACACTATGATATATGAACTGATTAATACGGCATCTTATACAGTGTATATAAAAGATGTGTTTGATACCTCAAGTTTGGAATTTGCCCATCACCATCTTGGTCTTTTGGAGGTAAATGAGTGAGGGATGGGTTGGACTAAGAACTAAAGGACACTATATACAGTGATACAGTAGTGATCTGTCAGTCACAAAGTAACCCTACCTTAAAAATACCCTCCTTTATGATCTACTTTACTCTAAATTTGAGTATAAATTACAAATCAAACACCATGCTGTATTCAAAAACTCTTGAAACTAGCGAATGACATTATAAATTCAATAAGAAAACAATTACTTAGTAAACAGATCAAGGCGAGAAGTAGGGTCATTTTCACATAATTGTCTATACAACTGGAGCCCCCTGCTGGTTATTAGAAACATCTGTGTTGGACTCAATTTTTAGCTATGCCTGTCTTTCATAAACAGTCTGAATCTTTCCATCAAAACGTACAACGATCAAAATACAATGAGATTCTAGTAAAGCGTAGTTGAGTATGGGATCATATTTATCAAAAATACAGCTTAGCGAAATGTTATGCCAAAAAAAAAAAGTTCAGTTTCATGCCGAGCATCTCTCAAGTGCGGTAAATTCAAACAGTTCATTATGGTGTTATTGTTATTCACCTTGAATCCCATTTTGCCTAAAGACATGTCAACCAACCATCTTCGAACTCTCAGACTTTGCAATTGTCCTTCCAAAGTGGTTCTAAATTTAGCAAAGCAGCATAAACTTGAAACTATTCTAAGCATGACATTGCCTGACACAGAGCTTTCCTTATCCCATAAATCAAGCGGCTGAGTTGATTAAGAATAAACTACACTGATGTATCTCACATTTCTCCACCACTATGTACTGTCAGAATGCCTCTGATAGTAGAAAGTTGGTGCAAAACTTTCCAAAGTTCCCAGATGCCTGCTTTCTCTGTCTGTATCCATTCTGTCACAGTCTGCAGTATAATGATACACAAATTAATATGAAGGAAAAGCTCTGAACACTGGCTTTTAAGACCTGCAGTTTATGACTGAGCAACAGGGATGATACTGATATCACAGGAAATCTTCATTTCAGCATTCACATATTTCATCGTCCAAACAGATTTGAAGTAGATGGCTAACAGACTTTGAAATGTTTGTGGGGAACTTCCTGTCTGGATCCAGACTTTGACAAACGCTGTTGTAAAAGACCTCAGGATATTAGCTGTCTGTTTCACGTAGCTCTCCAGGTGATAGATATATCCGGCCTGACAGCTCGGTCTGTCAGTGATATTTCAGAATGCCTTGGGTACAGTGCACTGCCAGGTCCAACAAAGTTATAATTCAGCAGATCGGTAATTTGGGTGGCAGAACAGGCTTTGAGTGCCATGTGGACAGATGAGGGATGAAGTGCATTGATCTGACATGGCTTGGAGGGGTGGTTTCAGGTGGTACTGTGAATTTCAACTAGACCACTGCTCACGTTGAATTTTATACAGTGGATGAAGGCAAGAACTGTGTGGTTTTCTATGTCTTTATAGAGCAGTTGACTTTTTAGATGGACATCTAACACAACTTTGTATTGATTCTTTTAAGGTAGAGGAGTAAGGCCGCTGCTTGAAAGTCTGCTGGCGAGGAAAATCTCTTCAAAGTTGACTCTCTTCAAAGTACAAACCGTAATTAATAGACTATAGCAGATAAAACGCTAACTACTTTGAGGGATGGTGCTCTTCTAACAGCTACAGTTGGCACAAATAAGCTTGTGTTGGTGCAAAGAAGTTGGCAATGACGCGTGGAGTCACTGATTTGACATTGCAAAAAATAAATAATAATAAAAAAGGAGGAGGCTTTTATAATTTTAAGTTTGTTTATTCCAGAGTCACATAATTGCTATTAAAATAACTATCAGCATGAAAGAGAAGGGAAAAGGAGAAAATAGGTTACTATCTAATAGAAGTCAACAAATTATGCTATGGTCTCATATCAGATCAAACATTTAGCATTTTTCTGATTGTCAGTGTCATTGTTTATTTTAACCGGTTCCCAATAAATAAATAAATTAACCACATATACATCATACATAAGGCATTTCAAGGACGTTTTGTGCTCCAAATATCAATCATTGGCCTCACTGATAACCAATAATCTATATCTGTCTTGGGTGTGAAAAAAAAGCCATATTGGTCGACCCCCACGATTAAACTTCTGAAACATCTGGAGATTTTTGTGTACTAATAGCTAGGGTTTGAAATATCGACTGGTGAGTTTCAGCTAGAGCTGTGTTTATCAGGTTTTAGAATGAATACTTTGATTTTACCCTGTCGTGAGGCAGCGCTGTCAGTGGTGAAAAGATAACCTTCGGCTCAAAGCCCCTAATGCAGAGCTGTAACACTGCTGTCTACATACCAAATCAAACGAAGCGTTCCATCAATTCAAAAATGTGCAGCTGTGTTTAGAGATTTCTGCCAACCACCTCATATGAGGTCAGTCAAAACTTTCAAACTTTCTGCCGATGTATTACTTCTTACTTTCAAAAAAATAAGAAAAATAAAAAAAATCTACCTTCATGAGAGATGGACTGGTTGTGAAATTAATCCTGACACCATGAAATTAATCCTGAGGCCATCCTAACGCAACCTACTGAGATTACAGCCAAGAGACCAAGAAAAAGACAGAGAAAAATGCAATGCCATCTTCCTTAATGAAAAACAGGTGTGCAGTATTAATTACAAAATTTGATGATGGCTGTTGCTGTCACTTTTCTTAGAAACTGTGTCTAGGACAGTCATCGGGGTATAGTTTAAATGCTTTTTAGGTTGTAATTAAATCTACAAGACAGCCGTCAGCTGATTAAAGGTTGGCCTCTTGTTAAAACTGATAGAAACCCTGAGTAAGTGCAGGATCACTGACGCTCCAAGGGTTACCGTGATCTGTATGACTAACAATCTATGTAAACAAACTACACGGTGTTAAAATGTTAATTGCATAAACAGGCTTCACCCTATAGCTGTGGTTTGTTGGGTCAAGAGGCAGAGCTAAAGTCACTTTAACCCTAACATGAGATCAGTATCATGTTGTAGGAGCCCAGAAGTGATTCTTCACCTGACAAAGATGGCTGTGACAGGGACAAACACAATCAGAAGATCTTGTTGTGTTCTCCTTTCTAAGTTCCACAAGCTACTTACTAAACTAATTATGTAGGTTTTGTACACCAAACAGTGTTTTTAAGATGCAGGAAGTGGATTTCTTATAGTGACTCCTTCCTTTATTACAGGATCTCCAGCTGGCATGGACACCGAAATTGTGTCAGCACATTAGCCACCAACATTCATCTGTACCTCATTTGTTAAAGTACCCTTAGATTTAACCCTTAGAAAATTAGATATTTAGAAGGTTTTGCTATGAAAATGATCCAGCCCTACCTTTAAATGGCTTAGATGTAACTCTACATGGCTGTTTCCTCTAAATATCTCACTCTAGCTCACCAACTCACCCACGACTCTGCTCAAACATTGGAAAACTACGCTACACGACTCTACAGTACATACTGGTGATGTGTAATACTGGAGTAATTCTGACATACATGTTCAAGCTGGAACTCAATTGTGAAAAAGAATTATGAGTTTGAGTAGAGAAAGGCCCAGGTTCCTCAGGTTTGCTAGGTCTCAAACCCTAGAAGTCTGAATCTGTGTTTTGATCACAGGTATGCTGCAGTTTTAAGGTTCAATGTTCAGCCTTGGTGCTGACTGCTAAGTTTGCTCACGATGTGTCGTCCAGCATATCAAAACACTGGACGGACATGTTAATAGGCTGAAAAAACAGATTTTTGCCAGAGGGGGTCTTTAAGGTTTGTACCTAGTTTTTCTTTTTGAATACTTTTTTCTTTACCGCACATAATTTGACCTCGAGGATAATTTATCTGCCAACCTAATTTTTCAGGTTCAATAAATGAGCGTAAATAAACTTTTTTAAATGCATCAATATTAAGACAGCTGCTGACATAAATAATAAAATACATAAAAAACTTAAATTACAAAATATCTGGTCAGGAATTGAGTATACGAGTATTTGACAAGCATTCAGTGCCAGTCTTGATGCTTGGTACCAAAAGCATATTTTGGACTTGTGCTTGATCCCAGCCCTGTTAGCTGCAGCAGTATTTTACTCAACCACAAAGATTGTTCCGACATTCAGAGGAACTCTGCAAAAACTGTTCAAACATCCTCCCATGTTCTCTCCTGTTCTCAGATCGCCCAGACAAATTGCATATCCACAGGCAGTGCCTGCTCTGCCCTGGCTGGCTGGGGAAGGTTGTCATGACATTAGCTAGTTAATGATTCCTACACTTTCCCCCTTTTTCCCAAAATAGCGCCAATGTGTAAGTTAGTAATTGACTCTCTGGGGAATTCAGGAGCTCCACTGATCGATCAGCGCTGCTAACCAAGCTACAGATAGGCTGACAGGGCCAACAGGGAGGTTTCCTGTATCCAGCTCTGGAGTGGTGTATAGTACAACATAAGCAAAGAGAGGAAGAGGGAAGAAAGTAGAGAGAGCAGAGGAAGGAAGGCCAAATAGTGGAGGAAATAAATAAATACAGAGATAAGGGCTTGAAAAGTAGGGTGAATAAAGCAAGTCCAAGTAGAAAGAAGAACGGAATATCACAAATGAGACAAAATATGAGCTCAAATGCAAGAGAATAAGTATGTAAAAGAGGATCAGCAAATGAAAGAAAAAGAAAGACATGCTGAAAAACGGACAGATACAAGGGTAATAAAAGCAAAATTGTGTGCGCATGCGAGCCAGGAAGAGAGACAGATTTGATGCAGAGCACGTAGAGGATCTCGCAGGGAATAACTAATGTGGTGAGCTCAACACTGCAGCTCACAGAGTTGTCCCTTTCCACTTGTATGAGACCAGCCCCTCGTGAGCTGGAATAAGACATCAAGCCACAAAGCAGAGAAGCAGAACACAATGACTTTTTTAGAGGGTAAGACAGATAACATCCCGACTGTAGACTAGAAGAAGGAACGGGAGAGGTGTTGAGGGCCAGAGAGCAAGGAGATAGGGAAAGACGGATGGAGAGAGGGCAACAGGTGACGGACTGGGATGCGAGGAGTCATGCGAGTCTGGCCAGGAAGCAAGAGAGCAAGCTGACAGATACCCAGCAGGCATAGTTTTACTTAGATGTGTATATCAAACAGTTTCCATCCACTTAAAAACTGATCTATATTTAGGTGAAAAGTGGAAGTAAATAGGAATAAATGCCTAGTTTACATGCATGACCATTGTTTGAGCAGCATCAGAAATATGTATCTCAGTGTCTGGAATAAATACAGAATGAAATATAGTGCTTTAAATGATGAAATAACAACCACATGTCTCTTCCTGTCAACGGATAAAACGTTTTTAAATTGCACAGAGCTGAATCTCCCAGCAGTGTCAGTATTTAATAGAAAAACAGAGTATACCATAATTGGTAACTCTGATTGAATCTCCCTCTATAGGCAATTGGCAAACATTATGGTAACATATGATGCAAAGTAATCTTGATACAAAACTAAATTTTCCATTTTGAAATAAGATGAAAATACTGAGATCCAAAGCATACCCAGGGAATTCTTTTTTTTTGTCTTCAATTACTAACTTAGACTCCAGCCATATTTACATTTTACCTAAAATACTAATACTAACATATACTGCATGTATAGTGAGAGGTAAATATTTTTTCTCCAGCTATTCAGCCTTAAAGTCCTCGTGTGAAATGTAGTTTTGTGAGGAAAAACAATTTGACGAGTGGTCACTATTTTCGACCTAATGGATGTGTTGTGTGGACTAAAATTTGATAGAATGAGTAATACACATTTGATCAATGATTTCTTGCTCTCAGATGAAAACCATGATTTTAGATGTTTGCGTTTACTGCTAATTGGAGAACCGTGTAACCCTGTGCACCTCAAAAGATATGCTGTCTTCAAAAAAATAAAATAAAATCAACAAAATTGCTCCATTAATCAGGACCAGAAACTGTATAAAGAGAGAAAATATATATTTTTAGCCTTCCAAAGATCCTTGAACTACTTATCTGTCACATACCGGACCATCAGAAAACAGAACTCAGGTAAGCTTAAAATATTTCATATTTCATCAAAATGAATTTATTCTACAGGTTTCATTAAAAAAAATACAAATAAAATTAAATAAAGTCCTTGTTCTACCCAGATCCTGTAAAAAACAAACAAAAAAAACAAACCACAAAGAATTCTTAGAACTTGGAACTTGGCTAAAAAGCCATTAGTGACTTTACTGATGGTTACTTCAAAAATTCTGGGGAACTTTTTGGTTAAACTGGGCTGAACTGCAGGCGGTGCTTATTCAGAACAGATGGAGACAAATTAAAAATGTGAGTAAAGTATCTATAGTATGTAGTCATTATTGTTTACAGTATTGGTAGAAAAATCATACTGTTATATATGCTGATTCCAGTTTTTATCAAGTTTTGTAAAACAAATGAAGAAATCAAAACAATTTTTTCCCCCTTCTTTTGATAATGTATTGCATGATAACTTTGTCACACTGCACAAAGGCACTTTAGAGTTTTCTCTTCTTTGAGCCATGGTCAGGCTGTTTCCATCAAGGTGCAGGACTTTATACTGCAGTGAAAACTGATAAACTAGGAGCAAGTAAAACAACCAGAAACTGCTTGGGGTTCAGAGGTTTAAGTAGCACAGACCAGCAGGTTTTTTGGGGTTTATGAGAACAACCGCAAGTTATTTTGGAATCTGGCTTACTTATAACACCTCACCAGCAGATTGCTTCTTTACTATCACCTTTTTCTCGTGATTAGTCTGTGTATTTATCAGAAGGATAGATGTTGTATGAGCCCATCCAGTGTCTCTTGCTAAACCCAAAAGGACAAACATACACACAGGCTCTCTCTGTGAATTCTTCACTGCCTTGAGCTATGACACCTTTGACATCCCACACTAACTAAAACACCAACAGACTTTCTCTGTCTGTCTGTCTGTGAGTCTTGGTGGGGGGTAGTGTGTCACTCATGTGGCAAGTACATCCTCTTCCCTTCATGTGTCATGTATACAAATACGTGCACCCTCCATTATTCATATTCCACCCTCATGAAAAAAAAAAAAAAAAAAATCTCCTCATTCGGTAAATTAAGATTCAGGCATTAATCATTAGGCTCATCACTGAGTGAAAAGCAGCTGCTACAGTAAGTGGGCTTGATTTGGCAGCCTTCGCACTTCCTACATGTTCTTGCAAAGCTGCCAAACCACCAACAGAGACTTGTAGGATTCAAAGCAACGGCGCTCTAAGGCTAGCCTTTAACTAACGTCACATTTTAAACAGGAAACAAAATGGATTTTCTCGTTGATTGTTGCTATGCAACCACCAAAAAGCATGACAAAAGACAATCTTAGACCACCAGGCAATGCAGCACAATGGTTTTGTGTCAAGCTGTTTATAAACACAGGTTCCTCACCACAGAGTACGCTTCCAATCATCTTCTGCAATACCGGGAAAAATGCCTGGAAGCCATTAGCAATAAGTGCACCAAAGAAATCTACACCGATGCTTGACGATGCAGAGTGTTTTCGTACTTCACGGTGTGCTCAGAAGTGTCCACACTTGTCTTTGACGTGTAGAATAAAAAAGAAAGATGTCGACAGATGCATAAAGTAAATCCAAATGAATGCTTATAGTTGGTTAAAAACACATTCTGGCCCATTGAAATATACAATCCACAAATAAAAACAAAACAAAGTACGGATAAGTGAGGATTTTTTAAAACATTGAATTATTTATTTATTTTTTTTAATGTGTCCAGAGGGCTGACGTAGGAGTGAAATCTTAAGATAAATGGACTGCGCTTATATAGTTCACATCTATCCTAACAGAAAAAAAGAGCTTTGGGTTTATTTTTCTCTTTCAGACATGTACAGTGAAGGTGGAGATGCTATGCAAGATGCTGGCCTGCCCGCCGGGAGCACTATGGGGCTAAGTGTCTTGCTCAAAGACACGTTGACAGGTGGACAGGACTAACCTTGTGATTAATGAAAGTCCTACTTTACCTCCGGAGCCACAGCCTCCTATGCCGTGACAAGATATATTGCAACATCAAAGTGCAACAGCTAATTCTGTGAAACAAATACCTAAAAAACCAGCGAGGTTCTTCATCACACGGAGCAAAAAATTCTCAAAATTCAATATTATCATTTAAACAGTCCTGCCTGATTTCACCCACACTGATCTAATATAGTGAAGATATTAAAAGGATAGCTACCTCAACTGTAATAATGTCTTCTGAACATAATGACACTGGTGGATTTGTGCAGCCCATACTGGGAGACAGGACTCCCACTGGGAGCCCACAGTGTGTACAAATGATCTTGGTGTGTCAGTGTGCATCCAGTATGAGGGCTGCTCTCTGCAGGTGGGCTGCAGCTATTAGTAAATACATCAGCCATGTTTCAAACACACTGACACTCTGAATTAATAGCATGTCGTGTATCATACTACACACACACACTCATTTTCTGAGTAAATCAAAACGATGCACTCAGTCGGTTAATCCTATGCATAACCTGTATATCACATCTCTTTCACATATTGTACATGCACACTGCTCATTTACCGTTTCTCATACACAAACACTCTCCTGCATATCTTATGTACACATAAGCTCTTATTCTCTCCCGCACACACACACATACACGGACACACACATATGCAAGAAATTCATGCTTTCTCTTTGAGAGTGCTGGCGTGGTGATTATTCATGGGAGGGAGAGTGGGGATGAGCAATCAGCGGCCAGCTCATTAATCACACTGGATGCAGACCCTTAATCTCCTCCACAGGTACAGAGAAATCCTCCGCTGCCACTCCTCATTGCTTCTCTAACTTCCCCTTCCTCTCTATCTCACTCTGCCTCCTTCCCTCTTCCTCCCACCGTCTCATTTTCTCTCTGATGCCGTGTTTGCATCTCGGGCTATTTCTCTCTGTCTTTGTCCTTCGCCAAGCTTCTCGTGCTCTTGATATCTCTGTGACTCTCTGACTGCCTGTCAGTTAAGCCCTCCGTCTCACTTTTTCCCTTTTCTTTATGGTTTTAATTTGCCTCTCCCTCTCCCTTCCTTGTCATTCTGCTTAATGCGCCTCCTTGCCCGGCTGTCTTGACTTCCTCGCAAAGTAACAGTGGTGCTGTTTTTCCAGTAGAGCCTCTTCAACTGGGAAACAAACAAGACAGAAAACCAGGAAATGTGTGCAGGAAGAAGTATTTTAAACCAATATGTTCCATGCTGTATTAACAAACTGAGAGTGGCGTTTTACTGGTAGAGCTGGTTGTTCCTGCTCACCTTCTGCAGCTGCAAAAGCATTTCAAAAACAAGGCTGGAGATATTTTACAGCCGCAGCTACTTTTTCAACCGACTGGTGATTTGTGTTGGTTACAAGTTCAGAACCACATGTGCTATTTCAGCCTTAAATAAAATTAAATAGTTATAGGATAGTTTATGGTGAGTGCATGATAATTTGAGAATTGCCACCTCTTGCTTTATGAAAAACAACCTCCAGCGTTTCTCAGAATAGAACACAGTGCAATAAGACAGACGGTTAAATTATACTTGTGTTTTTTGAAAAAATACAGGTTTGAACAGCCAACATAAATGAAAACACCTTTGTAGGAATATAATAACATACTTTCCCAGTACTTGAGAGCCATGCTTATATTTTTTAAAAAAAGCACAAAAATAACCACTCTGCTGTCAAGAGTATATATTATTCAAGATATCTACCACAGTCCTTCTGGAACAGCACATTTCCCAGGCCATTTAAAGGGAACAATTGTCTCCCCCGCATTATTTAATGACCAATTTTGCAGGAACAGGCTGCTAACAACAGAGCCCATTTCTAAGGTGGGTGGTGCTGCTAAGCAGCAGAGTGCACTGCAAGGCGGCAGCTGACACACACACAGGACGAAGCTCAATAATGAACTGGCATCAATTTGGTAATGACAGGGTAGAACTCTCTTTACTGTGTTGTTCTGTCCCTAAGGGCAGGAGGAACCTGTCAGGAAAATAAACAGATTCATTGTATGTCTGGAGGGTTGACAGAAATGTTTACCTAAATGTTAGCCTCCACACTTCACAGATACCAACTTTTATCATGTGACCAGACGTTCAGTGTTCCGTTGCTTGTGGGTGTTTCCGTCGTTTGATGCAGGCTCAACAACCTTTGTTGCAAAGCTTCTTTAATGTCAAACCTGTAAATTGCCTCACAGTAATGTAGTTAAAAGGGAAATTAAACCAATATTGGCTTTTAAGCTGGTCACACTCCGAGTCATCTCTCCACAGCTTGTTCAATGTTTCTTATGGTCCGACTCCTGAAGGTCAAAGATGCTGCGACCTTCTGGCATTATCAAATTACACTGACAGAGATGAAAGAGAGCTTGTTGCAGACTGTCATGTTTTTGATGACATTTTTCTTTCACAAGTGCAACAGAACGCAGTCTGTCCACGAAATTTCTTTACCCTCGCAGCTCATATTCTATAACTCAAAAAGACGCAACAGTGTAGGACAATAAAACAGAGTCAATTTATTTTGACTTTCATTTTAAACCAAATTAGCTTGTGGCAACAAGCTGGAAATCTAATCAGCATGAAGATGACGTATTTGGCAAGTTTTACTGTTAGCTTGTACCTGCTTCAAACTAATAAATGTCATCATTGTATATGCAGGTTTACGTACATTTTTTATTCGCTTGGAGGCCAAAACAAGAAGTGGCTTATATAAATTAACTGCCTGTTCAACATTTTTAAAAGTGTATCGTGGGGGGGGAGAGAAGAAGACAAGATATGAAGAATATAGAAAATCAAGTTCAAGACACAGCTTTTGGGAAAAAAAAGTCTTATCTTTACACTCTTTGGTTTGATAAAACTGAGGACATTTTAAGTCTCAAAGGCCAAAAAAAGTCATCCTGCTCTGAGAGGCTTAATGGAAACAAGCTGACAGTCTGGAGCTAATCTCCCATACTTCATTTGGCCAGATGAGACCCAATTCATTAAAGCTATACTCTCATCTGATAGCAGCATAAGATCTCTGACAATCTGGGTAATCTTTCATCTTTATGGAAAGAAAGAACGAACCCCCCACCCGCCCCCATCTCTCTCCCCCCCCTGACTATGCCTCCTACTGTAAACTGCAAAGGCATTTTCTGACAGGGTTGGCTAAGTGGTCTTTCTCGTTTTAAAGCCCTTTCAGCCTTGTGGAGGAGGAGGGTAAGAGAGATTAGTGGCCTGCAGCAGAACTCTGCACTGCAGGAGCCACAGCTTGACCCGACCTGAGGGTCCACCTCGACAGAGACAGAATACAGAATGAGATGTGTGAGTCTGGGTCCATGTAGGAGCGCGGAATTGTTTAAATGAGCAGGAATGCATCCCAAGTTGTGTGCAGTCTAGGACAGTTTTCTGATGTCTACACATACAAACATTACCTAACAATATCCTGATTAGAGCTGCAGAACAGAGGAATAAAAGGACCAATCATTTTCTTTCATGCAGCTCCCATGCGGGCTATTTTCCAGAGAAACCACTCCAAGGTTAAAGAGGTCAATGGACCCTTGAGTTTAGATTGTTGAAGTGGCTGAAAGCACAACAGAAGGTACGCTATTTTGAATTTGATTATTTATTGTACAATTGGGAGAGGCTGTGCAAATGTATTCTCTTCTTCAGAGACAAAGAGAAAGGTTAATGTTTGACCAAGCTAAATGTGAGAAAAATACTGAACCCTAATGAGACTTCTGCAAAGAAAAAGGAAGCAAACAAGCGCATTATTTCTTCTTTATTTCGTCTTTCTCAAATGAACTACTGTGGTCCAGTTATGTGTGCTGCTTTTGCAATACTATACCACAGAAAACAGTTTGAATAAATGCTGTTCTACAGTGTGACAAAATGGAAACACTTATCTGGCATTACACAGCTGGTCGTACGAGATTTTTTTAAGATCGCTAAGCAGCTTTTCTATAAAATATAGAAACTAGGTTGCGAAGCCCATATATGTTTAAGCAATGCATTTTTTTGCGGTTCTTAAAGCAGAAGCTGTTGCATTAAAATTCTCTTCATATACCCTACTTTAGTAAAGCAGGACGGTCACTGAATAAAATACAGGAGTTGAGATAAATATCACCACCATCAGTTAAATACATTTTAAGACTCGTAATAATTCTAAATGGGGAAATGCTGAAATTGTAGCTGAAATGCTTAACAACACCTCTGGGTTTACCCACCACTTCAAAAAACTGGAGCAGACTGTATTTCCAATAGAGTGCACACAGCAGGAAGTCCTCAGACCTTCACATCGCACACATCATACAAAACAGCACCGTTCCTTCAGCCAAATTAAGTTTTTCTGACAGTACTCACATCCCAATAAAAAATTCAATACTTTATATTGATGCTTCTGCCCTTTTAGTGAACACACGTGACATCGTTTTCAGTTCATGCTTCTGCCCTTTTAAGAAAGTCAAATATTCTAACTGTCTGACAAAGCTTTAAAATAATTGGTTTTGTGATTAATGGTCAGATCTAGTAAATAAAACTATCCCAATACTGTGGTGTGGGTGCAAGTTAGATGTAGATATAAATAAAACTGACTTTAAATAAACAGACAAATAACTATTTTATGATTAAATGTGTGCGTAAAATATAAAACTGGATCCAGCCTCATTGATCTGTTTTGACGGAGCAAGAAAAATGGCACAGGCTCAGCTGTTTCCAGCAAAAATAACAAGGTACACCTGTGTTGCAAATGCAGAAATGATGTAAAGTTTGACCTTCATTTATTTATTTTTTAAAATATTGATCCAAATGGGATTTGCTGAGCGTACATGTTCTTTTTCAGCAATGCTATATATCATATTTGTACAGTTCTACATGTGCACACCTGGGAGTTGACGTAAAACCACCTTATTGTGCTGCAAGCTACTGAACGGCAGCTCTGTTGGGGTTAGATGCCTTGCAAAACAGCAGCTTGCCTAATTCAGGTCCATCACTACATTTCTGATATAAAAATTTGATTCCTGATGCTTGCAGACAGTTTGGTAAGTAACGGAGTCATGATCCAAACTGAGGATCTCTAAGGATGATGTATCAACCTCTCTATGGCAAGACAATGATATAGAATGTGAGAGAATAAAGAAACATTCTCTCACTTGGGTGTTTTAGCCTATGATAGTTTTATTGGGATTATTTTATTTTGTTCTTTATATATTTGACTCTGTTGGTCTGTTTGTTTTTTATGTTTACATTGTGATTATTTTCTTTTTTTTTCTTTTATTTTTTAAATATCCTTGATCATTTTTCTGCTTTGTTTTCGACCCTGCATTTTAAACCCCAGAACCCAACACCCACCTAAGGCAAGCTTACCAAGCTTGCCAAGACTCCAACCTTTATCAGAACTAGAAAAAGAGACATTTTTAACTTTTCAATTACTCATCTTGGATGTGCTGTTCCATCAGAAAGCACTGGAATCCAAGCTGTAAACTGTAATGTTTCATCAAAATCACTTCTAAAATCATTATTCTTACTGACAAACCAGATTCTGTAAAACATTGTGGGACTTTTCAGCTGAAACAAAATAAAAATATAATTATCAAATGTGTAAAATCAACATTTTTTTCCTCTTTCATATCAACAGTTCATATGGATAGTTGGGCATATATTTTTGACTTCTCCCTGCTTCTAGCCATGGTTGTGCTGCTTTCACAGGGGTGCAGGTTCAGCAGGTTCAGGGAATAATGCCCTTGCACCTTGAAACTCTGTTTTGGAAAGATGCTATAAAAATAAAGTTATTATTGCTAATAGTATGGGTATTTTTCAACAGAAACTCGATTGCATCTTTTCTTAGACCCCCCCTGCCTGGTAAACACTCACATATTTTCAAATCCCAAATTGAAATATGCACTTTCACAAATTTGGCATACTTAAAATATTTGGAAATATCTGAACTCAAACTCAGATATTTACACCACTTGGACTATTCCTCAGCGTTAACAAAGCTCTTCCAAGGCCATAAAAATACTTTACACGACAGTTGTTAAAGGCTGAGTCATACAAAAAAAAAAAGTTCATGATGTTTAAACAACTACTGGAAGTGCAACTTACTTTAAGAATGTTTAACAATTCATACAAACTAACACCTTGAACCACATACTGAGCCGCTGAAATACCACGATTTTTCTTGGAGAGAATAACCTTCAGAGTGTGGTTCTGAAATAAATACTAAGGAGTGAAGAAGATATCTTCCTGGCTCAGGTTTTGGGTTCTTTATTATCTAATGACAGGGGCTTGACTTTGTAGAATTAAGAGTGAACATTTGTTGATTAATGTAGCTGAGTGTTGGCTGACGTATCACATTTACCATCAAGACATTTCCTGCAAATATCTGAGTTCCAGGAATCTGAGCTCATTAGATTTTACAATAGTAACATAACACCGCTGGACTGTTTTTCTGACTGTATAATTACAACCAATGCTAAAACCTCTGAATACATACATCATTATGTTTAATATGTGTCTCCGATCCAGTGCCTGTGATTTAATAACACTAATACTCTCATAACATTAAAACTTAAACAGTCCCTTGTCCTTGTGGCTGGGGGACTATTCAACAGAATGGCTGACAATAAAAAAAAAAGAAGATTCACTGGAAGAAATTGCATTTTGCCCCAGTAGGTTTTTTTGGGGGGGGATTTGAACATTTTGTCACTTTTTCAAGGAGAGTTGCTCTTGAGGATCAAAGGTGCTTTATAGTCGAAGCCCCAACAACTTTGTTGTTATTTCATTCTGATTCAAATCATTTCTTGGTTACGCTGACTTTCACATTATTAACTGATCAGTATAAAACACATTTTCGTCTTTTACACTTTGGTAAAATGTAGGCCGATTAATTAGTAGAAAAATGAACTAAATAGGCACTGCAACGTGGCTCCATTATAATCACTAACAGGGGTTTTAAAAAGCTGCTGATGAGTTGATGAAGTTGAGTAATTGCTGCACATTTTCCCCCTGGAGTTCTTTCTCTCTCTGCTGTATAATAAATTATGGGAGAATAAACTTTGTCTACACCACGTGTACCCCACACACTACTAAATTATTATGGATCCTCCAAGCATGACAGGAGTTTTGGAAATAACTAAGAAAGTTTCAGGCTAAATTCCTGCATGCCTAATGATTAAAGTGTGTGTGTGGGTAGCACAGAGGCTGGAGGGCAGAACTAAAGTGAGAATGACACGGGTATGATCCCCAACCGAATCCTTTCTGACCTCAAGTGACCGGCCTGTTTACAGGAGATAGTGCGCTCATTTTCGCACTCGCTGGCTGTCACATTAACAATGCAGGTGACCGAAGGCGTCGCTGCAAAAAGAGGGACAACACAGAGGCTCGGCCAGTGTTTATTCAGACCTTTCTCGTGATGGCAACTTTGTAAACACGGTCCATTATGAGATGTATAACAATGAGGTATTTGACAAGGCATGACATCTCTGAATTTGTCCCAATTTGTTGCAGACTTTCATTGAGTGATACACAAATGTGCAATAAGCAGAATTTACAAATGTAGTCACAGGCTAGAGATGAACAGTTTCAAATAAAGATCACAGCTTAAAACAATGCAATTAACAAATCACAAAGACTGCAGTTTAGGGTATTTATTGTGCAGCATGTCTGACCCAGGGTTAATTTTTCCTTACCTTATTTAACTTGATTGCAGGATGTGCAATACTTAAACATGCTGCTCCTGAGCCATTAATGAACAACCTGTTTTATTGTCAGGGATCATATTACTTTGCAATGAGACTATTATATCTATTAGTATCATGATTATATTTGTTCAACTTTACACGGTCAAAGCTTTGTGAAATTATTCTATCTCCTGGGACATTTAAACTCTAAGTTCTCATTCTTGTATGAGAATAAAAAGCAGTTTGATGTGTGGTGATGTGCATCTATCTATCCCAAATCTTTCAGCGTCTATCACTGTCTATGAAAGGTGCAGAATGACATGAAACACTAATGTAACAGAGACAAACATTTTAAGTATTCATCTCAGGGAGTCCATCACGACTAGCTTACAGAACAGCATTAGTGCCCAAAGGCATATCATGTGTGACAAAATCAGTCATGGCTCTTGTTTTTTACGTTTTTCAAAATTTACCTTGAAAAATGTAAATGTTTGCAGTGGATTACAGACAGAATGTGTGTGTAAGTAAGTTAGAAAGCAAAACTAGCAAGCAGGCTATTCTGTTGCTCCACTATGTTTACAGTCAAATCATACAAATCTAAAAACTGAAACTGATGTATTTCATGCAACCTGAATAACACATAGCTACACATTTTATAGTGGCTCACACGTACTGTAACAAACAATTTCACAAAACTAGCTACACATTCCTCCTTTATTTTTCACGATGCACCATTGGCAATGTGTTTTTGTGGCAGTAGCACTCGATAAAAATGAACAGTAAAAACTAGGGATGCAGATATATCAACGACCACATCGGTAGGGGATGATATTTTTTTCCCATATATCAGTATCAGTCCAATGAACAAATTTAGCCGATGTGAAAAAACGATGATTGTCTAACATTAGCGTCATCGTCTCTACATTTGATATTGCTGCTATTACACAGATGTTTTTACTTAAATGGTTCTGGACTTGAACGTTATATATGTTTAAATATTATTTACATTTGTTACGTAAAAAAGAAGACTATGTGGTCTACTTTGGGCTTCTTTGGAACAGTTTTCACGTTCTCACAGTGCTTACTTATACTCATTTTTCAGTGTGAACAAAAATTGAATATCGACATCGGTAAAACCAGTTATCGGCGATATCAGAAATCTTAATATTGGATATCGGCATCGGCCTGAAATTTTAATATCGTGCATCACTAGCAAAAACTAAACTGGATAATGAAATTCATATCTTTGTATTGAGCACTAGGGATGCATAGTCCGTGCATTATACAGAACCACGGACACAAAGCTGTGCAGAAATAAGGTGGAAGGAACCAGTTATGTCAGCTGGCACGAGGGGGGTTTCCATATCGATATTCTTTAGAATTGGTTTCCCATTTAAAGAAGAAAAGTCATAGGTGAGCTGATGTGCTTCAACTGCAGTGTGTGGATGCAGGTGAACAGAGTGTCTCCATAGATGCACACATGCTACAGAAAGCAACAGTGCAGAATTCCATCTGAGTTATTTTATGGCAAGAAAGGATGATTTTCATGGGGGGAAAAAAGCAAATATGTAATTTGGATATACACAGATGAGTTTTTCGGGGTTTAATCGATGACCAGAGGAGGATTTTAAAAAAAAGAAAAAAAAGCGAGAAATAGATTAGATTCTGATATGGTTGTATTTTTATCTCTCATCTGGTTTATGCCTTCCAAACTGTGCAGGAGCTGCCTGCAGCCCATTACAACGCTGGATGTCACATCTCTGTTCTATGACATCAAGGCATCAATCTGAAAAGCTTCTGAAATTCTTTCTGGATTTCTGATGTGTAGTACATCAATACATCAAGGTGTTCCATCTGCGTGTTGCTTGTAACTGGGATTTAGCCTGGCAAACCGAGAAAAAAAGAAAAAGAAAAAAGAGAGAGACACTGCATCATCTTGGTACAAAAAAGCCTCTGAGCTTTAACCCTCAAGCCAGCTCAGTGCATGTTGTTTCAGAAGACTGGGTTGAATAGGAGCTTGTTGCCACAGGAGATACTGTGTACTAACATTCAGCTGGGAGCGTGCAACATTGAGCTGAGCCAGAGAATCAGACCGCACTCCTGAGAATAAAGACTTTGGAGATTTGGGATTACCTGCTCCCCTATCATCGCTCGCTCGCTCTCTCTCTCTCTCTCTCTCCGTCGTACACACTCACTTCAAAATGTCTGACTATTTCAGCTTCCTCTAGTTGTCAAAGCTGCACTTTCAAGGTCTACTGAACAAAAACTCAGGCTTTAGAAATTCTTTGAAAACCACTAAATGATATTGGCTGGCAGTGTGACTGCTATACAGGTGTGCTGTAATTCTTTCTAACAGCTAAAGTAAGGCTCAGTCTCATTTTATGAAAACTGTAAAAAAGCTAATCGAAAATTCTTACTAAAACACCAAACTCTAATATAATTAATGTTAGTGAGACATTTGAAACTTTCCATTTTGCAGTCATGTTGTGTTTGGTGTCCTGGTACATTATGCTTCGTATTTGCAAATAAAGACGATGATTATGAGAAATATATTACTCACAGCTTGTGCCTAGTTATAGTGCAGTCCAGCATTAATGCATTATCAGTGAAACTCGGGCTTTAATGAGTGTGTGCGTCATCTATGGTGTGAAAACGTCGGATTTCAAGAGAGTAATGAAAAGTTTGTCTTTGTCATAGTTCAGTCATAAAAAAGGCTAAAGCGCTGAGTAGCATCTGTCGTGCCTGGCTGCTGCCAGCACAGTCAGTCACATGAGACGGCAGAAGAGGATGTTGAATCACGCTCTTCTCTGCTGCACTCTTTCCATCAAAGTCAGTTTTGTAGTTTGGCGATGTGGAGACTATTTTACAGCATCTGTACTCTGTATGCAGTACAGGGAAAGAAAAAGAAGCTCAGATTCAAGTGATAAAATGCAAGTCGACTCATGATCTTGACTGACTTAAGGGGTGATTTTAGTAATTTGTACATGAGAGAGCATGCAATCATGTATTGTGGATCTGTGATCTTATTTTGGCATGTGATCTGCTTTTCAGAGGAATCCTACACGTCACTTTCTTCTACGGTGCATATACACAAACGAGCTGCATATACATGAATGCGCTGCAAAAAGAAAACGCTGCAAACACAGAAATACGCTGCAAAAAGAAAACGCTGCATATACAGACATGCTGCTTAAACGAAAACAAATGCAAAAAGAAAACGCTGCATATCCAGCCACAAAACAGACTTCCCCAGGCCTCTAGGGGCAGTAGTGAGCCTTACACCTGAGAGGCAGATAACACTGGGCGAAACAAGTAACGTTAGTTGAGGGAAAAGCTGTATGAAAAGCTTTGTATTCTCTCGTCTCCACGGATAAACATAAATAACAGAGAGAACACAGGGAAAAGACAGTAAAACACCACTTCAGCACCCATAGAACCACAATGACTGAAAAGCTAAAGACCTAAAAACTGCATTTTCTTTTTGCATTTCTTTTCATTTATGCAGTCTGCTTTTGCAACGTTTTCTTTTTTGCAGCACGTCTCTGTTTATGTAGCTCAGTTGTGTACAAGCACGTCATTTACCCCCGTCATCCACCGTATACTTCAGATCATTAAACAAAGAAATAGCAGCACTGTTCAAACTAGTGACAAAATAAGGATGATGCTCATTGGTTACATTGTGCAACTTGGACATATAGCTTACTTTGTAAATTGTATATAATGAATAGCAATGAATAGACTAACAACCTAAA
The DNA here is from genome assembly GCF_000690725.1 of Stegastes partitus. Classification (NCBI taxonomy): domain Eukaryota; kingdom Metazoa; phylum Chordata; class Actinopteri; family Pomacentridae; genus Stegastes; species Stegastes partitus. Next base: position 66,620 of record NW_007578613.1, read on the forward strand.
AAGAAGCATTGATGTGAATTCTTCTTACTAGAGACTGTGGCGACTGTGAATGATGATTGCTGGAGTCTAATTGTGTCAGCTCTGGTGTCTGCAACATGTTTAACCCCTCAGTTGATTCATTTTGTGTAAAGTTGTAGTTGTTGTAAAAGTTAAACAGATTTCTCTGCAGTATTTGGCCTTTTTTTCTGGTTATCAGTTTTTTCTTTGTATTTTTCACTTTGTATATTAACAAGCTTGACGACTAACTGTACTTGATGTATAGTATATCTTCTGCTGTCATTCTTACTGAGGCTATCATCGTCGCACTGTGTGGGGTTAGGTGAGGCTGTACATCTGAAAGTACGTTGTAAAAAATATGTTTATCCATAAATGTTGCCACTGAAGATGAGAACATTCTCGCGATTCGGATAGTGGATCGTAAATCTGCCCCAATAAATTGTGATATGATCTTTTGGACAGATTACTTACCCCAACCTAAGAGTGCCCTTAATATCTCCCTGTTAACTTTTCCTCATGTTAAAGCCTCATCAAAGAAAACCGAATGAATTTGGCAAACTTCTTTTTTGTTTGGATACCTGCAGTTTACCACAGATGTAAATATAAATTACAAGCTTCCTTTATTGCATCTGGATTCTTAGTCATCATGACAGACTTGATGAAGCAGATCTGCTTGCTTGTTGTAGAGCAAAATTATACAAATCCACAACAGTCAGTAGTCCGCTACTGCCAAACTTGTTTACTGTTAGACACTTAACTCAAGTACAACTTGGTATTTCTTATTCAGGAAGTCAAGAAGTATGACTCATTGTCTTTCATCACTGAATTACTGTTTCCCCTGAATGTGTGTTAAGACTCTTAAAAGGTGTGTACGAGATCTTGTGTTTCCATCCCATCTGCCCTTCCTCACTTCTTCTTCCCTCTGACTCCCAACCTTTGTGGTTCTGCCTCTTTTCATCCTCACTTCTTCTTCTTAAATGTATCACCTCTTGTCTCTCATATCTTTCATTTCATCTTCAGTGCAGCCCTAAACTCTTACAAGCACCTATTTAGGTATCACTAACTACTTTCTCCTCTCGTTTCTTTCCAACCTCCCTTCTCCTCCACATAGTCCCTGATTACTTCTTACTCTGCTGCTCTTTCGCCCCACCTGCTCCCCCAGACCTTGACTAACGTGCAAATATGTAATCATGGATCACTTGCTCCTCTAAACCCTTTCCATCTTTCTGGCCTTTTTGGCCTCCTCCCAGATCCCATTCTCTTCTTTCTCCCAGGTGAATCACTAGGTTAACATTAGCATCTTTTTTTTTGCAGCTGTAGTCTTAATGCTCATCCAAACACAGTTTCATCCTTTTGAATATGGAAGAACTAAAATGAATAACCCCTGAGATGTTTGTTTGGGTTTTGGATGTAGTGTGTGTTTGTGCGATTTGACTGCTTGCAAATAAGTATTTCAGCTAGAAGCCACCACATGAAGTCACTTGTACTTTCATTCTTTCCCTCCTTTACCCCGTTCCACTCTCTTTCATCCCTTTATACGATCAGAGTGTTTGTTGTCTAGTTTGTCGAGTTTAGCTTAATGACGTCAGCGTTGGCCTCTGTTCAGTTGCACAATGCAAACGTAGAGAAAACAACCCGCTTTATAAAAACAACCTTATCACTATAACCACACCATCTGGACCAACTTGCTGATGATTTACACAGAGCAGATGTTTGCCCAAAGAAAACAACACTCCCTCCGAGTGCATCTACGGTAAAATATTTTTTACTTTCCCACACAGAAATACTGTTAACGGCGGTGGTACCCAAAAGCTGAGGGTATCGAGCCATGACGGATTATGTGGTTGCACTCTAACCTTGTTGGGTTGTCTTGTGTCTTATAAATCTGCTAACATATTCTTTTTTTCTTTTTTTTTTTTTCCTGCACCAAAAGAAAAAAACGAAAAAAAAAGAAAAACCTTTTCTTGCCCTTTTCTGCCGTGTTTATCTCCTTTGTTCTAAGAGAACATTTTCAAAGCTGATGAAGGTGGACGCTGGAGGGGATTTCGTTGAGGAGATGAGAGGAGAAAAAGAGGAAGTGCACCACTCCCGTGCAAGCACACACTTAACAGAGTGGCAGACACACACCCATACGGACACACACTTGTTTGAGATTGGGTGAAGGGTGTTAAAATAAGAAAAAGAGATGGAGAAAGGGGGATTGTTCCACCAAAGAGGCAAGAGAAAGAGCAAATCAATGGAGGCATGATAATGAATTATTTCCTCGCCAGAGAGGGAGTTAGAGGAGAGAGATAAAAGCAGACCACATGCTGTGCCACTAACAGCCTGGGGGCTGCTGCCTGTGAATTATGGTGCGCTGGTGCACACTTGCTGCCCTCGGGACCCATTGGTTGCAAACGAAAGGGAAAAGGGAAAAGGGAAAGGAAAAAAAAAAACTGAAATAAGAAACTCGCAAAGAGATAGGAAGGGGACCAGAAAAGAAATGTCGTAAAGGGTAATAGGTCAAGCCAAAGCCCCTCGAGGCTCTGTGAAGCACGGATTTACATCTCTATGGCTAATTAGAGACATAACGATGAAATTAAAGTGGTGGAAATGAAAGAAGGATAGATAGACGGGGGAAATGGAGAAGCAGAGGAGGGGGGCAGCGTTGGATGGAATTATTCAGCATGTGTAATTATAAGAGATATTAGATGTCTGGTAGAACAGAGAGTGTGTCACTAATAAAAAGTCATGTCTTAATGATCCTCATACGATGTTCCAGATGTACTGTGAGGTTTTTTTTTACAAGTGTACTTTCCCTCTCCGTCCCAACATTATCGGCCCAAATTACTCAACTACTGTGAGCTGCAGAGACCAACGAATTAAAAGTAGAAGTGCAATTTGTACTTCATTTCACTATGCTTAACGTACCCAAAGCAGACATTAGTCTAAGTCCTCTCTTTGTTCTTCCTCAACAAAGACATCCTGCGGAGATCGTCCAAATTTAGGTGGTTAAAATAAAGCCTTGACAACTTGGGGAAAAAAAAAGTTGTGGGAAAAGTATATCAATACATACTTAATATACAGATAAGATAATAAATAATAACAATAATAAGTAAAGCATGAATAATGGGATACAATAAGACTCACTCTGACAAGATAATCGACTTGCAGGGGAGTCTTTTACTGATATTACTAAGCAAGCACTACAATGGTAACCTTGGCTGCACTCTTAATTAATTACTTTTCAAAATGGAATATTTGTCTGCAAATGTTACAGTTTTATACATCATCCATCTGTGATGTTAACTTACTTTTTTTTTGCAATACTCACGTTTGTAATTTTGCCTTTTTTTTTTTTTTTTTTAGATTTCTTTCCACTTGCCTCATCTATTCCATTTATTAATTCACTACACTTCCTAAATTTAGTTTCAATATCCCACAGAGAACATGTCTGAATTTGACACATCCAGATGTTGTTTTTATGTCTGAGTGGAAGGACCAAATGCAATAGTGCAGTAAGAGAAGCAGAGCAAGTTTTGGCAGCTGAGCAGCTATCAAGTGAAACCTGCTCATTTTCCCAGGTAGCGTTTGGTTTTGTTTGGTTGACTCTAAAACTTGAAGTTTAGAGTTTAAGTCGGTTAAAACACGTTTTCTGCTATGCAACTCTTGAACAAAAAATATCAGGTCACATCATGAAAACCTGGTCATGCAATCACAGTGAATGTAAAAACAAAAACCAAAAAATTAAATCCTCACTGCTTGAATGGCAAGTGCTTATACTCACTTTATTGTATTACGTCTCAGTATTTGTATGTCTGCACATCCACAGACAAATAGAATTTTCATAAATTGTCTCCAAGTTCATTCCAGATGTTAACTTTGTTGTTTTCACGTTTTGTGTTTGTGCATAGATTAAATGACATGTTTATTAGTGAGCTTTTGATGGAATAGTCTGGCCATCTGTTTCCCACTGCTTTCAGTCTTTATGGAAAGTTTATCCTAATCACCTCCTGGCTCCAGCTCCTTACTAAACAGCGAGACAAGATTCTGTTCTAGATTTTCTCTTCTAAGTCTTGAAAAGCAAGCTGAATGTAATGCAATACTACTTTCTGAAAGTATATTTGGGGGCTATATTGTGACAGCAAAGAGTGGAGAGGTGACAGCACATGACAAATCCCCAGCAGTGCGTTATGATTACATGGTGAACATCTTACATCCCTAGGCCCTCAGGAAGCCCCATAATCTGGAGTTTTGCAGAACTGTGCTATATTACTTTCCTGTTTGGCGAAAGAAATTGAAACACCAGAAGCTGAGTTATGACGAGGAGAACAGATGAGTCCATCACCCTTCATGACAGATAAGGAGAACGATCAGATTCATTTTTCTGGTTAACAAGACTCCGATAACGCCGACATCACTCGAACAAAGTCAATCTCTCCGCTGCGTTTTGTGTGATGTCACCCAGAGGTACAACAATCAGTGTTTCCATCAAAACACTGCACAAACAGCATGTATGTGGAGTCTGGCAGATGTTTACAAAGCTTGAATGTCTCAGTTGAGGATTTCACTGAAGTGCTCTTCACAGTGCCTCAGATGCTGTGCACATTAAGTGTATTTGTAATACCATAAATTAAACTGATGGCCCACTGCCTCTAGTTATCTTTTGAGAGCAGCACTGGTGTTTTTTTTGTTGTTTTGTTCAGATGTACACAGTAAGTGTACAACCAAACAAACTTTTGTATTAAGGGCCTCAGCAGACGCCGTCAGAATGTCCTCTTATGTTTCATTGTTGTCTTTCCCTCTGCTCGTCTCTCCTTATGTTTTCCCCTGGTACACACTTAAGATGTCCACCTGTCTGCAGTGTTTGCACTCGGGGATAATACAGTCCTATATCTCCCATCGCACACATCTTTAATCCTTAATTGTTGATCGTGTTCCGGGTTCACATTGCTTGCTTTACTGCAGCCACGGCTTTATGCTGCTGTCCTCTCGTTTCCTCTTTGGGCTTTATGTTTCTCTGTTTTCCTCCCCTCTCCTCTGGGGAATTAGCTGCATCGGGTAAGTGTTGCACTAAATAAATGATTCAGAGATTAAACAGACAGCCACAGTTGCCATGACAACTCACTGGGCATCTCTATTGTATTCAAAACGCTGCTGGATGACCACTGGTTGTAAGGTGTTATGCCAGTATTTGTGTGTGTTTCGGCGTATGTGAAATGCATATTCAGATAGGTGAGTACATGAGTGCCTGTATGCATGAGATAATTAGGCAGACGCAAACATTAAATCACTGCTGGCCATGTGGTTTTTATGATGGCAAATATATATATATATTCAGGAGGAAATGGCTACAAACATGCTAGGAGATGAAGCTGTAAGAGTTATGTAAGAATACTTTTTTTTCCCAATTTAATAACCTGATATCTTAACATACAACAAATCTGCATTTTGCTGTTTTCTGCTGATTGGAGTGGCCTTTAAAAAACCCTCTAAACCCCAAGCAGCTACTGTTTTTGCTCATTGTGTGCTCATTTTTCACTGCAATAAAAAGTCCTGCACCTCTATGGAAACAAAAATGCCATGGCTAGAAGTAGAGAGAACTCTGGAAAACCTTCAGTGCAGTATGGCAAAGCTATAATGCCATAAGCGATAATTTTATTTTATTTTTTTTTATATTATTTTAAATTCAATCAACACAAAACATTTTTTAATGTGTCCACAGGTGTGACAAATACTCAAACAAATAATTTAAAAAAGACAATTCTACATACGATAGCAACTTTACTACTTATGTTTATAATTTGTTTCCCTACTTGTCTCCTATCTACTGTGTGCAGCCTACAGTTCATCCCAGTTCAGCCAAAACGTTGTGTGACTGCTGGTCGTAGCTGAGGACCACATCATTTTTTAGCTTTTTACAGAATCTGGTTTGTTCAAGCAATTTATTTTTGACTCATTTTCAAATGAGACATGTACAATAAAGTGATTTTGATGAAATATCACAATTTCATCATCTTCCTGACATACTTCACACATAATTAGTTCAAGCACCTTCGGAAAGTTGAAATTTTGACAATTCTGTTTTTACAATTTCTGACTCTGAAAAATAGTGCAATTTTAGTATTTTTAAAAGAAAACATTGCTTTCAAGCCTGCAAGCGAGTTTTGTGGTTCAGATGGTTAATAAAAACTGCACCTAGCTGGTGGAAGCTATTTTCTGCTTTTAGCAAGGTCCTACACAGTAGTGTAATTTATTTTAATGTGTTTCACATTGGTGTGGCAAGAGTGACTTGTTTGAATTACAAAGATGATCCATGTTTGTTGTAAAAAGGCTGCAAATCCAAAAAATGCAACACTTCATCGTTCACAGGCGTCTCTGACACTTCACTGGAGACTTGCCACGTGCCAACCTGCTTCAAAACCTCTACCATCATCCATGTACCCCCAAAAAAACAAGGATAACAGAATTTAATCACAACAGATCTGTGGTCCTGACCACTGTGGTAATGGTATGAGCTGTCCCACATCAAAGCCACCACAAAACCTGCAGTTCACCTACAGAGCAAACAGCTCTGGAGATGAAACAATAAACTTGGTCCTCCACTTTATCCTCCATCAACTAAAGCACTCAGGAACCTAGGCCAGGATCAAGTTTGTGGAATTTTGCTACACATTTAATACCATCATTCAGGCTCTTCTGTCAGCTAAGTAGGCCTGAGTCCACCTACAGGTAGACTTCCTGTCTGACAGGAGGCAGCAGGTGTGAAGCTGGGAAACATGTCTGGCTGCTTTCTGTTTTTTTTTTCCCCCCATACACCAACAGCTGCACATCCAGTCACTAGTCTGTGACGGTCCTTAAGTTTGCAGATGACACCTTCACACTGGACTCTTCGCTGATTGGGATGAGTCTGCCTATAGGTGCGAAACTGACCACCTGGTGACCTGGTGCCGTCAGAACAACTTAGAATTCAGTGCTGCTAAGATATCAGGAAGAACCCAGCCAAACCCACCCTCATTATTTTACATGACTCCACAGATGACACTGACCTTAAACAAAAAAGCAAAACAGAGGATGTACTTCTCATGACAGTTATCAAAGTTCAACCTGCCAAAGTCAGTGCACTACATCATCATCATCACTGAGTCAATGCTCACCTCTTCCATCTGCATTTTGCCGCCAAAGACAGGCTGCAGTGTGTGATTCAGTCTGTTAAGAAGGTGATGGGTTGTAATCTGCACCTCTTCAAGATCTTTACTCCTCTAAGTCCATGAGATGGGCAGGAATGCTTGTGGCTGACCTTTCCAACCCCAAACATTTAGAACCTCACCAACAAGCCCTGACATGGACACTTATCAACCCTCCTTGCCATAAACACTACATGTTCCTCAATGTAAAGCTTACGGTTCTGTCTTAATGTGTTACATTAACATTTTTCTGGACGTTTATTCTTGCACACTGCACATATTCTTCATTCTGTGAACATGTGCACATTTGCATGGTTCACATTTTGGACATTTCTGCACAAACTGCACAGGTACATCATTTTCAAAACAGATATATTACATACTGTACATACTGTTTTCTTACTGTCAGTGTTTTATTCATGCTTATGTTTCTTGACTTACAGTACTTGATTTTACTTTATCCTCTATTTATTGTCATTGTTAAATATTAATGTGTACTCTGATTCTTTGTCTTATTTTAATTTTCTTTTTTCTCTATTATCAATACATGCTAAGACACACTGTTAATTTAGTTTAACGCTGAACAATAAAACCTCAATATATTTTATCAGGTATAGTGCGTTTTATTCTAAATAAAGCTGTCTCTCAGCACAGTATGTAAGAAGTAACAGGTAAGCTTCACCAGTCCCTTACCTGTTACTGCAGGTACCTGACACTGGGTAATTACCCAGAATAAAGACGAGACTTGGAAGGCGCTAGAAAGCCCCTTATACACACCGGCAATTAGTTGTAAAGGTCCACTGAGTGGTAATGAGGCATCAGTCACAGGCTAAGGGAGTGTGGGCAAGGAAAGGGACAGAAAGGAAGGAGAAAGAAGAAAAGAAAGGAAAGGAAAAGAAAGGAAAAGAAAAGAAAAGAAAAGAAAAGAAAAGAAAAGAAAAGGAGTGGGGAAGAATTTGAGAAGAAAAGTAAGAGCGAAAAATGTAAAATATAAACAGGAGGAGAAAGGAAACAATAGAAAGCAGGGAGTGGAAAAGGTGGAGGAAATGCTGTTGTGTGGCTACGTAAGGAAACTCCAAGACCTCCACTTCCACTTCAAAGTCACTTTGCTGTTGACAGCTTAGCTGGAGGTCTCTCACCCACTTGGCTGTCAGAGAACAACAGGCTCCCCTTGTAAAAGTGATATCTGATCTCAGCAAGATCATTTGTGCAGATTAAGGGCAAACTTGAGTAACATAAAAGATCAAACCTTGACAGGAGCCGCCGGGCTGCAACACAAAGATATTATCTTGCAACACAGGCATCAGGAGTCACTTAGAGCTTCTTTGTACATACAGTCTATACAAAGCATAGCATGGAGACGGAGCCCAGTAGGACACATCTGAGAACATCTACGTTCCAGAGGCATAATGCACATAACGTGCAGAAAAACCTCCAACCTGGGGATAATGAAGGTTATAAAGCTGTCTATGATCACCTTGATCTTTTTTATACCAGTGGGAATGACAGTCATGTGCCTTAAAGATTCCATAAATACAAAGATGTGGCTGTTGTTCTCAGGTAACAATTTTGTGTGTGTGTGTGTGTGTGTTTTTTCAGCAAGTTAAAGCTACACTTTTTGCTTAGCTCCCTGTTAATAGGCATGCCATCCTCTGACATGTCATTGAATACCATAGACTGTATATAAAGTCAGAAAACCCCTCAGCGACATCACCCATGAGTTTCATCAACAGCAGTGTTGAGTCTCAGTGTGGTGGCTCAATTTGTTGACATCTTGACAGCGCCTGACTTTGTCTTACTCCAGGCTAATCCAAGAATGACTTAATAAGGGAGGGCATGGAAACATCTTGTCTTGTGATGGCACCCACCTATCACTCAAGGTGGCCATGCCCTTTATTATGCAAATTTTCAAGCTTTAATACAGTTTAAATGGGTGAATTATACCCATTATCACTAACTGTGCACTTGTCTTGTATATGGAAATCAGCCATAGAGACAGAAACTGTTTTTTGTACCACGCTGTAAATATGTTTAATTCTGCAGTGAAGTTGGACATTTTCACATGAAGATCTGTGGTGACTGACTTGCTTTTGGAGCCGGCCTCTTGTGGCTGTTCAAAAAATGCATTTGCTTTTATTTTTTTGGCACTTGCATGTCTGCTGAATTTCTCAATTTTCTCAAAATGTATTAATTAAAGAAAAAATTATACATTAAAAAAGAAAAAACAAATAGCTCATAACCTCAAGACAAACAAATCCTTCTATTCCTTACACCCCCTGTACCCAGGAAACAACCAATGACAGGTCAGAGACTCTGGAAGAATAAGTAGGCTTTCCCAGCTAGCAGGCCACTCTGCTGGTTTATTAATACTCACTAGTGATGGATCACAGTAATTTCTAGTACGGTTACTTTGACCAGTGATAACAGTGGGCATCCCCATGATGGACTGTAATGGCTGTACACATAGGTGGCTTACCTGGTGGTGAGTGAACAGTTAACACACTCTGGTTAACATTACTTGTGGGCATTTTATCAGAGTGAAATGACAAACTGGATATTTGTGAGTAAACATAATGTAAATAAAGATATTGCTTTGTCAGTGAACATGATTTCCACTTGAGTCATGTCATTTCTACCGGCAATGGTGGTGAAATCAACTCCCATAATCCAATGCTACTTCACAACATCAGACTATATTATTGTTTCATTTGACAGACCCCCAGTGACAGAAATTCTATCCTGTGCATTTAATGTTTGCTTCACACACACAAAAGTACACATCCTAGTTCCATGGGTTATTTTCAGGGGATTTATTATTTCATGAATAAATACAGATAAACTTAATATATGTATGTATGTATGTTGATGGTTTGTTAGCCATCAACACACACAAATAGCACATAAGACCTGTAATATAAACACACACACACACACACACACACACACACACACACACACACACAAACCTCTCTTCAGCTGATGAACCTGTTGAACTTTATCCAACCCTGACTGTTCTTTGTGTCTCACCAGCTAACCAATTACAACTATCTCATTTCTTTCTATTTCCACTTTCTCTCGTTCCTCCTGCCGGCCTTTCCTCTCCCGAGAGGAAGAAGAGCCTCTTCTCCATTCATTGTCCAACGGCACTGTATTCATCTTCCCTCTGTCACTGTTCTCAGAATTCCCTCATCTCCCCACGATACTCTCCTCTTCCTCTATTTCATCCCGTCCCCCTCGCCCTCCCATTCTCTTCTTTCCTCTCTGTTTCCACTTCACCCTCTTGATTAATTAGTCAGAGCTGCTGAGTGGCTCTGCCAGCGCAGCTCAGCATCTCCATATAACTCCACTCTTAACTGGAATCATGGAAAACAAATAGACTACCAGAGGAGGAAAAGCTTGAAGGGGAAGACCTGCATGTGTGAGAAAGATGGAGGAACAACGGGAACCTCAGAAAACTAGTTTAGTCCTACAGAGGCTTGCCAGCTTTTACAAATAATTAAAAAAAAAAAAAAAAGGGACCCCTGATTTATTGCACTGCAAATTAATAACTAACGGACTTGTTACTAAGTCCAAAAATCAAGCTTCTAAGCTTATCATGAAATCAGCATTGACAAGATCTTCCCATAATAAAAAAGCGTTTTCTGTAGTAAACAAAAAATAAAAACTGACATCAGTGAAAACAAAGTCACACTGATGTTCCAAGACTGACAACTTTCAGGTTTGAACATGAACATCATAGCCATAAAGTTTTAAGACCGCAATGTCAGCACATGATGATAGCAGGCAAAGAGATAATAGAAAGATTAGGAAGAACAAAATCAGGAAAAATTCTCCCTCTTCTCGCCTTCACTTTTCTTCTTATCTTTTCCATGAAAATTTCATGCTGTCTTGCTGCTGCCCTGCTTTCCTCATGTGTCGCCTTTGTCCATGTGTTTCTTCCTTTGCTCCTTTTGTGCTCTCTTGATTTGAAATAAACAAGCCAGCTGGGCTGACATAGGAGTATAGGGGTATTTCGTGGCCATCGCTGTTTATCCTTGTTCATCTGTTTGCATGCTGGTCTCTGTAGGATCTAACGAGTCTCCAACAGACCCAAAGTTCTGGCCTTTAAGTCAGCTTTTAAAGTTTTTGACCATAATCACCCACTAAGGCCCCTAATTTCATGGCGGTAAATTGAAGGGTAGCAGCCAATAACGCTGCAGCAGTGTGACGATACCGATGTAGGTGTGTTATGAAGTTTTCCTGCGGCGTTCGGTTCTGACCAGTGCAGCCACACCTGAGACACAAAACAGACAAATCTCTTCCCGTCTCATCTGGAGAGCCGCTAGACAGGACGCAGGCTAACAATCGCAATGAAATCATACTGGTATCATGTGGGGAAAAATATATATATGATGCTGAGTTGCTACAGTATCATATAATAAGTTGTCTGGGAATTTTTTCCTTTGAATATCTAAATTTCCTAAATGGATAGAATTAAAATAATTCTGTGCAATTTTGAATATACCTATTTCTTCTCTCTTGCAGCCAAAGGGATACACAGACTACTAAAAATGTATATTTAATGAATCACCTGCTCAGTTTATGCTGAACACCAGAAAAAGTCAATATTATAAAAATCTAGCATAGACATGTCAGATTTCACATTTTCAAAAGGTTACTAACAAAATACAATGCACATGCAGCCCATGTATCACCGCAGGGCACCTTTATATACTACACATGTATCCACAAAGGAGCTCCGACCTTGTGTGACCGTGTATATTGCGTCTGCAGGCTACAGATATCTCTCAATAAGCCAGCTCACTTATCAGCTTCAATGCTAATGCACTGTTGTCTTTCACTGAACAGGTAATGTGAAACCATCATTGCTGCAGCATCCGTGGCGACGTCCAGGAGGCAAATTCCTGCACATTTATTATTGTGTAATTACGGTGGCTCTAATTCGGATACAAAGGGCACATGTACAAGCAAATCCACTCCTACACAATGTTGACACTGTAATAAATGTTAGCAAACGGAACCCTGTGAAACCGTACGCCATTAGGAAACTACAGAGCTAGAGAGATTTAAAGCCATTATGCTGTTATCTCTGCCCTGCAATAAGCTCTATGGGAGAATGTTGATTCACGGAATAAGAGGCTGTTCATTTACTTGCTCTTCTAAGCAAAGCCTCAGAATTATGGCATGGATCACAGTATCGTTTCTCTACATGTAAGCTTTTGAAAAACGAAATATATAAAATTGTAATAATTCATTGTGGCGATACAAAGGCATATATGCTACACCTCATCCTTGCATTTTGTGCCTACAACCTCACGTTATATACAGCTGATTACTTGTAAAACTGATTATTTTGGGCTGGAACATTTCTCCTTGGTTGTACTGATTGGATCAGAGCACCATCTAAATGCCCGAGACACAAATGTAAATGTGATTGCTGTCTCCCAGTAATTGCCAGTGATACATCAGTAAAATTTGGTCAGCACCATTCTTGGATTTTAATTACTAATCCATACTCTTGGAGGAAGAAATAGGCATTTAAGTAAAATCCACTTAACAGAGGTGCCAAAGAGGCGCAAAAAAAAAGTCCACAAATAGAGCCTCCTTGTAAAATGTAGAATGAGGAGGGGAGGGATCAATAGAAATGTAATCATCTCAGGAGTATTCGCAGAGCATATTCTTCTCTATTCAATTTGTGGTAAAATAAAAAATAGATTCAGGTGGCAACAGAACAGAGCTTTGTAAAGTGGTGTGCTTGTCAAGGTTTATACGTTAAATAAGTCAAAGGCAACACAGGGGGCAAAATAAAAGCAAAAAAAAAAAAAAAACCCTCAGCGTTTCTTAACAGCACAAGTTCAGTGGCTGTGGGAACAACGGTGAAGCTGGAGTTGTCTTCTTGGGAAATGGCCAAAGGGTTTTGATTCTTACATCAAAGCTACAGAACAGAATGATAGCTGCAACCATGAAGACTAAAGGACTGCTGAGTACGCCTTTCTAGCCTTGTGCTTTGAGTTATAGGATCGCCACAACATGACTACAGCTTGTATTTCAAATGTTTGCCTGAGATCAAGCATTTGGCTTGACAGGAGAATATCAACCAGGGAGAAATATCCTCTCACCTCATTTAGGTCCATCATTCGGATTCTATTTTCCAAGCCTATGTCCATATTGTGAATTTCCACCCTGCTAAGCACACCTGTGATTCCTGGCTGCTCTGTTTCCCAGACCAACTCACCGGAGAGAGCTGCATCCCAGGAAAACACACACACACAGACACAGACACAAACACACACACACATACAAACTTACACTATTCCACACCATCAACATTATCCAGAGCACCAGATGTGCCACTCAGCCATTATTGCTCCCCCTTGGTGTTGCCTTGCTGCAGCCCAACAGTTAACCTTGAGCACCACCTGATCAATAGCTTGTATTATTGGTCCCAACCCACTTCCTCAACTGCTTGTCAAACATAAAATGCATTGACAAACCCGGCCGAAAAAACCCTGCAGGCAGACCTGTAGGTAGAGGAATACCGTGCAATGTCTGCTCACTGCCCATCTGGAAGGTGAAAGGAGTGTAACCGAATAATAGGAAGATGGTTCCCACTAAAACCAGTCATTAGGAGGCTAAATTAATAGTGAGACTTAATGGACCTGCACAAGCTGAAGGTAAAGCCCTGAAAATGGCCACCTGCCATAGCTAACTGCTGGATTCATCAGCTTTACTGGATTTTATCGCCGTTTTGGATTCAGACCTGGGGTTTTTCACTGCAGTTTGAAGCGACACGTGGAAGATGAAAAAAACGAGTTTGAAAACAAGAGTTGCAGCAGACCACTATGGCGTCCTGCAATTTTGATGCTACAGTAACATTAGTGATGGAACTGTGATTATCGGTCTTAATAAAGTGGAACCTGCCTGGGCTCTCAGCTGCCGCTCAGCCCAAACCCCAACGGCTATTATAGCTGTTCCAGATGCTATAATCAAGGCCGGGTCTGGGCACATGGACGAGTGTGCAATTATCAGTTTATCTGTGGATGAAACACTTTTATCCTGACGGCCGCTGTGGAGAGGCTGAACGGATAGGAGGTCACTAGGTTCTAAATAGTTGTGACGGTAAGCTGTATTTTCAAAGTACGGGGGATATATGTGTCGCACTGTTTCTCAACTAAAGCAAACTATTGGCACAAACGGTGCATAAACGCAAACAAACAGATGTAGATAAGCAAATAGGATTTACAAATACACATGCATTCAATGGAAATACACAAGGTGTTGTGTTTTAACAGTAGTCCAAACACAGGTAAACCTTTGTTTTTTGACAGAAAAAAATGACGTAGGAAAAAAAAAAAAGATAAAGAAGAAAGGGAGATGGGTGAAAAGGACAGAAAAAAGACTTACGGAAAGCTGTGTAGAACTCGTGTAGGCTGAGGTGACCGTCGTTGTTGTAATCATCATAACGCAGCAGGTCCTGCATGGTGCACTCCAAAAGACTGTCCTCAAGGTGTTCCTTCATCGAGATCTAACACACAGAATAGATTGGATCATATGACAGCGTGTGTGCAGAACATGTGGAAAAGGCAGATGGTAAAACTATCATAGACACCAAAGACGTTTTAAAAGACAAGATAACATTTTTCTGTAAGTTTAGTTTTGCCATCCAACTGTGTAGTTCTACATTCAGTATTTGACCTGTTAGGGCTGTTGTGTATTGTCTATATCATACTTTTCTGATTAAACCTACAAATACAGCCTTTTCATTAAAGCTTTTGATTTTGCTTTAAGTTTTAACAAATTACCACTTTGGGCTTTTAGAAAAGGCAGTAGTGATTTGCAACAAATTGCTAGACTAAATATATTCAGCATTATAGGGAGGTTTTAGAATTTACATTTCATTCCATTAATAATTAGGAAAAGAGCTCCTTCAGAGGGAAAATACTTCATGTACATAAACATCCAAATCGCAGAAACTGGCACCTTCTGAGAGCCATTTTGGTCTGTTTAAAATGGGTGGGTCATGGGAGCTGTCAAGTTAGTGCTTTGCTAGATTGCTTTCCACTTTAAGACTAGCTCCACTATTATCTACTGCACATGAGTTAATTCAAAGATGCTCCCCTGGGAAGACACACCACTCTCTCCACCATTGTTTGTCATTTATGAGTCCTTTTTTCCTGCGATAGCAGTGCACCTTTCTCAGGGGAGCCATCTTTAAATAGGTGATGTTAAGCAGTTTCAGGAACACAAACAGAATGCTCAGCCTGTGTTCGATAACTCCAGCTACACTATATTCTCTTAAATATGTCGCTTCTCTACAAAAGCATACCAGTCACTAATAAAACTGCCTGTCAGTACAGGTCTATTTTTGTATATAATGTCTATACTGGAAAGCTACATTCTGTGTTTAAGTGTTTATGGAGCATAAAAACATGATGCCTGGCGTAATCGTCTCAGTTAGTGTCCATATTTTCATGGCAAGTCTTTATGAAGAAAAACAACCCTAGCCAGTGTGAAAATAAACAGACGGGATCTGTGCAAAGACGATCATGATGTTTGTATATGTACAGCAAAGATACAGACTGCATCAAACAGCCCACACAAAATGTTTTATAGATGTTACATGTAACTGGTCTCAAACCATCCACATGACTTTTGCAAGAAGAAGAGTTTCCTAACTACACACTGATATATGTGTGAAGGCTAAATCTTGCTTTTCAATCACATACGTCACAGTTTTAACCCTTTGAACCCAATACAGCCAAGTGGGTTTGAAACCATGTTTTCCTTTAAACACAATCATCAAATTACACCATTTATGGCCCCAGAAATCATAGAAACAGAAAGAAAACAGTCAGACTTTCAGCTTTCTGGCTGTCAGTAAATGCATCATGCATGACATATAGTTCCTTTTGTAAAAATAGCCAAAAATAGGCTTAAAATTAGAATTGAAATCACATTATCATTTTCCTCCTTCAAAAAAACCCCACCAGCATTAAACTGTTTGCACCAGGTCTTTTTGGAAAACAAAAACAAAACAAAAAATGTGCAACTTGTGAGACTTTTCATCTGAACTGGAGGCTGTGTGAACACAGAGCAGATAAGAGAGATCGAAAAGAAAATACTTGATCAATAAAATAATGCATTGTGGCTCACCAACAGTGTACGATGGAGCAAGCTGTCAGCAAGTTGTTGAAAGAAATATTCTGCATGGCAAAAATTCATTTCTTCAGTTTTCTTATTTATGGCGTTATTGTCATACTGCACAAAACACATTTTTGAGTTGTCTTTACTTTTAGCTATGTTTGTGGAGTAAGGTGCAGTACTTTATGTTGTTGTGAAAGGTGATTAAAAATGTCCAGAAACTGCTTGATGCTCAGAGGGTTAAAGACCCTGCACACTCACACAGGCATTTTCAGTTCTTCTGCTACTGTTGCACCTTTGTTTGTGTTGACACTGTGTGGAGCTATGCCTGTAAACAATCCACGCTAACTCTGGTTGACTCTCTCAGACTGGTAAAGCTTTATATGATCCAGGTAAGTGGCCTGTTCTGACACTGAGAATGCTTAAAATCAGTGCTCAGCTTGGCCTGTAACCTGCTATAGCTTGTTTTTTTTTTTTTTTTTTAGGTGTACTTGATGTCTCTGTATTTAGACTGAAGAAACTTCCCATTAAACAAAATTTTTAATCAAAGAAAAACAAAAAGAAAACAATTCCAAGTCAGCAGAGGATCAACAAAGAGCCTTGCAAGCAGACAACAGGTCAAAATTAGGTTTAACTCAGACACAAATGTGAGCCCAAATGCAGACAGATTAAATGAGATCCATCATGGTGAATGTTCTGTGTTGTATTAAGATTTTATAATTTGGAAAAAGACAAACTGTTTATGTAAACTGTGTTTTTAGGTCGGAATGCTAACAAGATGAGGCAACTAGTGTGTTTAAACCCTTGAGTTATCCAACTCTAAAAATATAATCCCCCTTTCTTGCTTATCTTCTCCAGTTGATTCTGTATGGAGCTGCACATGTGACATGGCAGATTAAAGGATGCAACAAATGCTTTTTTATGTTGCTGCCTGCAGCTGACTGCAGTCATGTGTTCGCTGTCACACATTGATCTGTCCTTGGGCATTTGAATAAAATATTTCAAACCCAAAGTACAGAACTTTACCCTCCAAGACCATCTGTGACAGATCCCAGAACTGGAGACAGTCTGGATGGATGACTGGGATTCATCTTTGATCCTTAAAAGCACCATCTCTGGGAAAATAAACCGATGATTTCTTACAGGATAAGAATGTCTTATCGAAGGATTTCCTGGTGGCATGTCAGCATTATTAATACTTTGCTGGACCTTCAACAGCTCCCCCAGAAGAGACAAGAGTCGCTCAATCTTTTTAATTTTAAAAGAGGACAAACCTTGTTGTAATTCACAAACACAGTGAGATAGCAAAAGATTAAT
Source organism: Stegastes partitus (assembly GCF_000690725.1). Taxonomy (NCBI): domain Eukaryota; kingdom Metazoa; phylum Chordata; class Actinopteri; family Pomacentridae; genus Stegastes; species Stegastes partitus. Next base: position 84,241 of record NW_007578613.1, read on the forward strand.
TACAGTGGCATTTTTGGGACTATATTTAGTTGCACTGCTCTAATGAGCTTATTTTTCTTTTATATCATACGGCCACTCTCTTACAATAAAGAGCAATAGCAGATTTAAAATGTCAGACATTAAGACCATAAAGAATTTCACAATTTACTCTTCCCGTTGCAGTCTGTGTCCAAAGCGACTATAACACGGATCCTGGCAGAGTGGCAATCACTGAGATCATGGCACTGGCTGGGAGGAGTCTAATTAACACCCATCTCTGATGCCCATTCCCTGATACCAGATGATGCTCGCAATAATTTAATTTCCTCACTATGCAAGCGTCAATGGCAATTCTTTCTACAGCTCCCCCACTGTTTCCCATCAGACCCTGGTGGGTAGATAAGCCCAGTAAACATTTTTCATAGTTTAACAAGGTGACTAAATGCTCCAGAGACGTGCCACTCACTCTACTTTATAGTTTGACCATATGTCAAGGGGAGCCTATGAAGGAAAAACGTGGCTGACTGTTGTCCAGTGTGAGCAGGGATCAGCTCCTATTTTAAATGTACAGGAACACATTGAAAAAGATTCTCATTATGCCGAAAAAACAGCTTTCTTTCCACAGTAGCAACAAAAAGCTGTCAGGTATTCACAAAACGATTTCAAATACAAGGTTTTATTTGTGAACTGCAAATGTCTTGGATGAGGTTTGGAATCTACATTTGTGTTTTTCTCTCTCATATAATCAAACTGAGGTAAAATTGCTTGTGAATGCTGACAAAACTGCTTCAAACATGGATGATAAAGGCATCCCATGAAGCAGACACTCCTTAAAAATCTGTCATTGGGAGGTTTGCTTGAAGCGTACCCCTCTTTTGATCTTCTTCCTTCTCAGTCACTCTTAACCTTCATCTGTTCATCCACAGCTTTGTTATCAATCAGGTCATTTCAGATTGACACCCACCTTTTCTAGCTCGTCACTGATCAGCCGGCCGTCCTGGTTCACATCCAGGTATTTAAACATGGTGTCCACCATAGCTCTCTTCTCCTCCATGTCTCTCTGCTGTTCCTGCTCTCCAGTGTTCAGTACTTTCGGTTGCATATCCAGCAGCATGCTCTTCAGCCTGTTGTACTCCGACATGGTGCATGCGTTGCCTACAAGAGTAAACACAGACATGGAAGAAAAGACATTTGATTAACCTCAATTATACAAGCCAAAGCTGTAAATTGGATTGAACGTGTTTGTGTGTTTTATAGTGGGAGGAGAGGAAAAGAGGGCAAGAGGGAGATAATGTGCATATTTCTACATGCATGTGCATGTCCTTGAGTGTTTACTCATTTAAAAAAAAATGTTAGTTTTTTTGTTTGCATAATTTATCTGACAGCGTTTTTGGTGCAGGGGGTCCAATTAATTACAAGTAATCCTTGAATCCACATGAAAACAAAAGGTAAACATCCTCATTTAGACCCTCTCAAGCTCCTCGTCCTGCTTTGCTATGGGATTAGAGCTCATGTATCAAACCAGGCTGAGCGTCTATAGCTCCTGATTCTCTGCGAGGCTCTGTCTGATGAGGATATGCAGAGGAAATGAGAGGCCACAAATTAATCATGGGCAGCACTCTGCGTTTATTCTTCACACTTGAAATCAATGATTATGCAAAACACGTCTGTCACATGCTGTGAGGGACTTGATAATAATGAAGAACAGGCAAGGAAATAAGCACTGGAAACAGAGGAAAGACACGGTTTTCCTTTTCTTTTCTTGCATCCGTCCTTTAGCTCAGTACCACCGGAGCCTTGCCTGACTGCAGCACGAGGGATTCTGATTAGAGGGTGAAAGGGAGCAAGGCCTACATCCAAGTCAGAAGCATGGCGATGCTAGAACAAAATCTGAAAAAAAACTCTCTCATATGAATAAATCATTTGGTGACATCTCTGCCTAATCATTGCAGAGCAGGAGACCTCCTCCTGAGAGGAGATGGGAATGGATCTCATTGCCAAATGTCCTCTGACAACTCAGCAACCATGAAACCCAACAAATGCAAAATTAGGGGACATGGTGGGCTTAATAGACTCTAGAAGTTTAGTCTCAGCATCTCCTTTTGATTCCAAACCCGCAGCCGAGGGGAGTGCTGTCAAATCATATCTAAACTTGTAAGCACGACTGTCCCTGCAGCAAAGTCAACAAGGATTCAACTGTGCTACAGCAGAAAGTCAGTCTCCTACTGGTGTACTCAATGTTAAAGTGCACATTAAACATGCACATATTTTCCAGTCTTATGCATATGTATACATCCAGAAGCAAACAAAGGGTTTCCTGGTGTGCAAAATGTCTTTTCACCTCAGGAACAGCTCAGGGTCACCCATGATTAAGTCCTCATCGACCTCTGGGATACACATGTTCTCCATTTATCTCCGGCGCTTGGCCCGACTTGTTCTCATTACTGCTATGTGTGTTATAAAAATAAGGCATTCAGAACATGATGAGGAGTCTAGAAAGAAAATCAGACTGTAGTCCTAAAACAAAGAAACAGATCAGTGGTTTGCTCAAAGTGACTGAAGCCTTCAGATGGGTAACATAATAAAGCAAAAACCAACATTGTTCTCGAACCTTGACAACATTGGTTTTAGTTAAACTTTACTAAAGTTCCATTTCAGTTGTGCACGATTACAGACTAACGTGGGTGCAGCTGAATGGTACAAGCATGAGGACTTAAAATATGAGGCTGGTATTGTTCTGCATTTTTCTAATTGTCAACAAAATACCAAGAAAAAAAAAAAAAAAGATAAAATATTTGTCTGTCTGCCAATATTTTCTGAAGACAAAACACATAAATGTTTAAAATGGGTCACAAATATCTACTTTAATTTTTAATATACGATAAATAAAATTGTAAAAGAGCAGAGCATGGCATCTTTTAGCAAACATCACTGAAACAGGAATAAATAATTACTCAGGACTATTCTGAGCTGTGGAATAACATGCTTTTGCTCTAGTTTCTCTATTTTTACAACAGCTGTCCAATGTTTCACGGACAATTGAGACAGTTTTAAGATTTTTGGAACAACAGTTTGTGAGGCCACCCCTGTTTTGATGAACTGCACACAGGAGCGAGTGATAACACATGCGGTTTATGAGGGCCTCTAAATTGCGGTACTCAGATCTGCTAATCAAGTAGATCTATCAAAGTGTTTTTGCTTGCTGGGGAAGGTCAAATCAGAAAGCAGCAAGTTATAAAAAAGGAAATAATCAGTGCAATAAATCTCCTGTTCAATTCAGGGAGGACTGCGTGATGTATGACATGTATTCACGCTCGCACATGAATACACGTGCAAAGACAAAGCCAAAGAAACACACACCTCAACACCGGTGACCCTCCTACTTAATACAACCCAAAGACACACACACCTGCACGACAAAGACAATGTGCGCTCCTCTCTGCAAGCAGGCAGTCAAGTCAAGGTCTTGGCTAAATCCCTGTTCAATGTTATTCCTGCGAGGGGAATGAGGCGTGAGATGGCTCAGACATGAGGGATCATCACCTAACTGTCATCCCTGTCCCTGTGCTAGAAGGACAGAAATAAATTAACACCCGAGCTCTGATTTACATCTTGTCATATATGGAGAGAACAATCCTCTCTTTGCTCAGCCTCTCTCTGCCCACACTAGACAGAGGGGAAAAAATGGGGAATAATATTTAAAATGAAAGTCTACTCTTCTGCATGTTAAAAAAATAGATTATACATTTGACATTGTGCCAATTTTACAGGACAGACAGAGGTTAACAAAGGTCGTAAGTTATTTTAATGACTTAATGACCTCCTTATGCATTTTTAACCATGTCCATGGAGAGAAAGCAAATGTTACACCTGGATGTTACAGCGAATCTGGCTCACTTTATTTTCTGTAGTGAGCGTCCTTTGATTCAGTCTTTCTCAATCTGCTGAGCGCAGCAGCTGCAGCAGTGGCAGAGAAATATCTGTATTACAGTGCATCCACCCCTGACTCTAACACTGTTTTATTGTTCTAGAGGGACCAGGACTCTCTTTATTGCCCGTTTGAAATGTTAGCTGCTTAAGTGAGTGATCCGAAGCTGCTCGCACCGTGGACGCCCAATGTCCCGGAGACGGAGCTGCTCTCCACCGCTCAGAGCATCCTCCGAGCTCTCACTTTATAAATGTCAGGCAGGGGAAAACAAACAGAGAGACAAAGAGCCAGGGAAGAAATTCTCTGTCAAGCTGAAGGGGAAGAGCTGTATGAGAGGACAGAAAGTCCCCGGGAGTTAAACAGTTGATAGCTCTCAAAGGTAAAAAAAAAAAAAAAAAGAAAGAAAAACAAATTATTCACACAATGAGGTAGAGCTAGGAACGACTGTGTGTAACAGATTTTCAATGTCACGGTGCATATATTTTACTATAGAAAATGTAACTTTCTAAACTAAATCCCTTTTAAATGTTGCAATCCTCTTCAGAATTGTTTCTGTAACAACACTAAGATCACTGTAAAAATGTTTAAAAAAGAAAAAAAAATCTATGAGGAATGCAGCATTCTGCATGTTAAAAATGTATTGTTTAATCAATCATCTGTCCAGTGTGTAACCCATCTCTCGCTCTCAGCCCCCCATGATCTTCTGTACGATAAAGCGAGTATAGCTAATGGATGGATTGATGGATGTTTAATCAATTTTTCCTTTTTGCTTTTAATTACAAGAAATATATTTAGAGCTCTACACATTACAAGAGGCCCTCACTGTTAAATGCAAGAGGAAAAACAAGAATAAATAACAGTTTAAAGCAAACTTTTTTATTTCTTCTTTCATCCATCCATTATGTATACACCGCTTAATCCTCACTAGGGTCGCGGGGGGGCTGGAGTCTATCCCAGCTGACTCAGGGAGAAGGCAGGGGACACCCTGGACAGGTCACCAGTCTATCACAGCGCGACATTTAGAGACAGACATATTTCTACTTTCTTTCATCTAAATAAAAAAATCTACATTTTTTTTTGTTAAAACCCATAAAAATAGAGAGAAGGGGAAAAAAAGGGCCAGGGCAGCAGATGTTGGTTGTTTAAATGTATTCAATAAACTCAGTTTAAGTGCAATTTATATTATACAAAGATAATATAATAGAAAGTTATATAGTTATACACACACACATACACACATATATATACAGTTCTTTTTATCTTTATTTTGTTACAGTACGTACTAAGTTAACATTGAAATTGAAACATGCTGTAAAGCATTTTCCTGTCAATAAGACATTTCTTATTAACAGAGCATGACCCAGTGCTGGTGCAGCATCAAAACTGAGCAGTCATACGTCTACCTCCAGTGCAACTCAGATGTGTATGAATCAAAGGAGCTAAATTTTTTTCCTGTACTTATTGGATGAGCTCTTGGCTCCAGCTAAAAGACGGAGAGAGGGAAGGGAAACCCAAGGCATCAATCCTTCAGATGATGAAACCTCCCTACAATGCCCTCCAGGATGTAAAACTGCTCTCTGTTAAATTTGTGTCTGCCTGACCTCCTCTGGCTGAAATGATGGGATTATTTACTGCCATGCTGTCTGTGTGCTGCTAATATGCAATAGTGATGGACCTCCCTTCCAGATAATTATGGATATGATGGACGCTCTTTGCTCCTGAGGGCAGCAAGGTCTGCGAGAGCAGAGCCAATCTTCGAAGGGTGACACAAGTCACAGGAGAGCCTAATATTGCATAATCGCTGTTGGCAGCTGTTTAAATCGGCTTACTGTGAGCTTCATAGTCCATCCAGCATTTCTTCTGTGACTGTTGTGACAGAAAACACTAAAACTTTTAACTTTCACCATTTGAATATTCATCATGCTGTACATTTTAATATTTTAAACTTCTTCCTAAATGTACAACATCATACAGTCTTTTTTTCTGAGAAGTGTAAAACAGAAATACTTTGTAGAACATTGCTTGTCAGTTTTGATCAAGCAAGAACATGAAACATTTGGCTGCACATCCTTCTCCAGAGTGAGAATTCGCTGCTTCACTCTGTTTAACATCACTGTGGACTGAATGTCTCTGGATTTTAGACCATAGTGTTGTGGATTTTAGGAACTTGTATGACACTTTATAGACTAAATGATGAAAACCTCAAAAAGCAAGTTGAGGTAAGATAATAAAAAACTGTCCATCTTTATTGATTAGCGGTCGGCAGGACACATTGACAACCACTTTGTGACAGACTCGTTGAATGTTTTCAATGTGAAACAGCAATACTAGGAAATATTCAGCTTCAATTACCAGTAACACTCATGCATTGTTTCCTGTGAATCCATTGTAGGTATGCAGGTAATATGAGCACAGCAGATGAAAGGCAGACTGCCAGTACGACGTCTAATTACTGGATGTAAATACATTCAGTAGTTACTGCATAAAGAACATGGCCATAAACAGTATTAAAAAATAAATGAAAGGCCTTAAGGCTTATAAATGAACAATTGTGAATGAATAACATGAAATCTATCCTTAGCTGCACCCAGAAATTCAGCTGGACTCGCACCTAAATAATTAAAAACATTGCGACCACTCAGATAAAGGAATAATGATTTTGTTGTTACCGTGGTGCATGGCACGGTCTAGGGGACATTAGACATTAGGTCAGCAGTTGGTTCTTGAAGTCAAGGAGGGGTTGGAGGCAGGAGACATGGACAGATGTCAAAGTCAGAGCAAGGTTCAGATCTTTAGGGTCAGATGAGTCGGACCCTGATCCTAGTTTTGTGAATCTGTCCTGGTCAGCAGTGGTGAGTATCTACTCACACTAGTCTAAAAAGGGACTAGTCATGAACAACAGCATTGGTGGTTGTGCTGTAATTTACAACTAACAGGACTTAAAAGCAGTGATACTCGACAGTAAAATTTCTAACCTATACGAATAATGCCGATAATCGATATTACCGATGTCGATATAAAATTTTTGTTCACACTGAAAAATGAGTATAAGTAGGCACTGTGAGAACGTGAAAACTAATCAAAAGAAGCCCATACCAAATTAGACCACATAGTCTTCTGTATTACGTAACAAAAGTAAAACATATTTTAACATATTTAACATTCAGGACCACGTAAGAAAAAATATCTGTGAAATAGCAGCAATATCAAATCTAGAGTAGAAGGCGGTAATGTTGAACAGTCATCAGGTAAATTTGTTAATTGGACCAATACCAATATATGGGGATAAAACACTAATATCGATGTGGTCGCTGATATATCATGCTTCCCTACTGAAAAGATCTGCTGCTAACATCTTGGTACCTGATACCACTTAGACCTTGTGTAGACTTGGTACTTTAGTATGTGGGAAATGTTTGTATTAGGCGAGGCTGGTCATGATGTTCTGGCTTAACGGCATATGAATTGAAGAATGCAGCAGGATTAATACAACAAATTGCGGATGTATTCAACCGAAGGCGTTCTGCTCTTGAGGATGCTCACCAGATAAACCCAAGCAGGATGTGAGACATTCTGCTGGAACAGTCATAAAAAATAAATAAAAAAAATCTGTATATTTCCATAAATATGAAACCGTGGCACAATACCTGTCATTATTCAGAAACAGCTTGCACAGCATCCATCTACACAGAAGAGGTGTTTGTGGAGGTGGAGGCAACTTGCAGCAACCTGGGTTTACAGCAGCAGCAGCATGAATGATCAGTGGAGTAAGAGTATGGAGCTGTCAAGTTATAAAGACCTCGCCGACTGTTTGAATATAACTGGAGATTGGAGGAGTCAAGCAGGATCAGCTGCGAGCCGTCACAGCTGACCATGAATGACAGACCATGGTCAGAGTGATAGATTAAACAACTATTATATTCCATATGGACCTGCTCTTGGAAACTTGTCATTGGCAGTGTGAGCAATGATCCAGTATCAAGCCAGTAAAAAAAAGTAATGGTATATAGTTTAAAGTGACTCCCACATTTCTCAGTTAATACAGCGCTTGCACTGATTTAAAATGATGCCCCTACATTTCTGTCTGCCAGTTTTCCTGGCCATACATTCAGCGAGAGTGGATCAGTGTTTGCTCAGGAAGCCTTATCAGAGTCTGTGCAGCTTGGCACTGACTAAATGAGGAACCCATCGCAACACCGAAGTTATTGGCAAAGCAGTGAAGGAGAAATAGTACAGTAGCATTCACTCGCTGTCTGCCTGTCTGTCTGCCAGCCTATCGTCTGGAACTGGCACATCAGCACTATACACATCTGCGCTGTATCGCTTCCTCTCTCTACCCTTCTGGATCCCTTTCACTCTGTAACTCACTCTCGCACACAATCACATCAGTCTGAAGAAAAGTGTGACTTAAAAGGACGAGCAAAGTTTAGTTTAGGCTGGAATCAGTGCCTCTTTTGAATCAAGTAAAAATGTAGTAATGTCATTGTTACTATTGGCACAGTTACTGCTATTATTTTAATAATGAGAATTGTGAAAAGACTGCTGAGCCCCAATTTTACAATTTCACTTTTTCTTTTTTCTTCATTTGAGCGTAGCAGCAGGTACAGCTGTTTTATTGTATTTTTCTGAATTCAAGGTTGTAAGACTGTTCGTGACCTGTGCTAATTACTCGCTGAATTCGTACAAAGAGCACTGCACAGAGGCCTGTATTTAGAATTGGTTATGCAAGTTGTAGCCGTTTGTTTTGAGGAATTACTTCAATAGAAATATTAATGCACACGCTCAAACCATTCGTTATTCCTGGCTTTAACTTGTTGTATTCTCAGAGCTCATAAATAAGGCTTCATACTGGTGGCTGCACACTGTTCAGAGTGAGAGTGGCCACTGGGAGAGTTGGTTTCAAAGCAGCAGAAAGCCAACAGTGGAATCATTAGGACTGAAATATCAGCACCACACCTCATCTCCAACAACTATGTTAGTCTGCTCTAATTGGGTGTTTTTTCTTAGGAATAGAGGAAAGCACACCTCACTTGGTGAACTACAACATGGGCAGCCATCTGCATGTGAGAGGATTTGTTTTCATTTAAATAAGTCACTGCCTGTCAAAAAAGTTTACTGACAGTGGTTTTCAGATAAGCAGCAACGTGACAGATACTGGTGTGTCTGTCATGCTTAGCGAGTCATCATTGCAGGTAGCATTTTTCTTTTTGTGTTGTTAAATTGCAGGATTTGGAGTGTGTTTCCCTTAATTTTTTCTGCTTTCTCTCCCGTATGTGAGTTGTACTTACCACAGCAAGTGGTTGAATCATCTGTCTGTGGGATGCAGGTGTGCAATTAAAAATTTAGCGTACTTTATTAGTAGTTTCGTGGACATTTGTGTGTACCGTTTGTCAGAACCAATACAAACAATGTCCAAACAAATGCATTGTTAGTTCACTTGTGTTGCTAGTGTCAAACTGAAAATGTATACATTAAATAACTGGAACAAATATATAGGAACCAATACCTCAAACATAGTTTTTACAAATGTAAATAACCATGTCACTCACCCATGTGCCTCCATTATCTTGAATAATCCCTTGTGTTTTTTAAGCCGTTTCCTACCAAAACGAACAGCAGGAGTGCTTCTTTTCCTTTTTTAGGGTTATGTGACCACTTTAAAGGATGACAGAAATTTAGCTTCAAGATGCTGTATTTCTTAAGGTTTGTGTTTTGCTTACTCAACAGGTGTTTGATAAATTGCTTGTACAAGGACCGTATCATCAACTCTAGGTTTGAGGAGTGATATTAGTTTGCTGCATGGCATGGTTTGATTTCATATGAATTCTCTTAACCTACAGGTTGAAAAACATGGTCCAATGTCATAACCACTCGTGCTCCAGATTTTCAATGTTCAACAGCACAGTATGTGGTTTCACACAAATTGCAGACCAACAGCAAATCACCTCCTACCTGCATGTGGCTATGGTGGGAATAGTAGCTGTTTAGCGATGTCAGGATATTAAAATATGGTAGTTTGTGCCATAATTACACGATTTTCCATGAAAAATTTGCTTCAAAAAAAAAAAGAAAGAAAGAAAAACACCTTTGTATACACGCACCAACTTCTTTACAAAACGGTAATGATGGTAGAAGAGTAACATAATGAACCGTGCCCAGCTTACATTATGAACTATTGCTATGCTTTATAATGCAAACAATAACAATCACAAGTAACAGGTAACGCTTTGACAACATGTTGAGGCGTTTCCTGCTTTGCATATGGGCTTTTGGTGTCCATAATTTGTCTTATTAATCATTCATGATCGTAGTCATAAAGCAAATAAAAAAACAGAGTTTGTTTAGTACAGGGTCAACAGCATAAAGAACAATGAAATCCTCAACGGCACAGACTGAACATAAATACAGTTGCACTTGCACCCTCAGCCTCGGTGCAGCGGATTTAGTCAAAGAAAATAATTACCAAGCTCCACTCCCGCTAATAGATTGAGACTGGGAACAAGCTCAGGCGTTGATTACATTTTTAGCATCTATCGTCCTCTCTCCTCTATACCTGCAGTGTAAGTTACAGTAATCTCAAGGCCTTTCATAGCCCTTGCTAAGGCCTGCAAGCTGCTGCCTGATGATCCCATGAGTATACAGATTTTAAATTGCCTGAATGAGGGGAATGTTAGAAATGGCTGCCTCTGGCTATATGTGGCCTAACTGAACCCCATTGACAACAGACAGCCCTGGACTAACAACCAATGTTACCCTCTCCAAATACCGCAGTGACCTTGTGGAGAGAGTTTTAGAGACGGAATGAAAGAAAAAGTACAAGGTAAACTAAAAGTTTTATAACAGATTAACTCTTAACTGCTTCCTTACATCTGCATTAGCAGATTTACTTTTAGTTTAATGGTTAAGCTTTAGTTTTAGGGGATAATTTCCTGTCTGTGTCCTTTGTACAAGTTGATGATTATAAGGACCTTGATATTTGAGCCTGAGGCTTCGGGAGTTTAGTGCTGCTAATAACAACATCATACTACCGCCTCCTTTGTTCCTGACAGACAAGAGTCATGATTCATGCTGCTGGAGGTGCTTGTCAGGTGAAGTTAATCATCCATCATTTTGGGCATTTGAACAAACAAAAAAAAGCAGTTGTTTGTTTCACTATCAGACAGCTCTGCCAAACTCCACGGTATGGCTCAGTCATCTTTCTTTGAGCTTAGTGATAGGGCTCAGTGTTGGCATTTCTGACTACATATTTTATACTGTATACTTCAGCCAGACATGCACACATACATACTTGAAAGATGGAAGTCTTTGTGTCATCCTGACTACTCAATTATCAAGCACTTGCAAATGAGACCAATTGAACAGAAAGCCTGAAACCCTGACTCAGCCACAAATCTTTAAATATTTCTTTAAAATTTCATACAATTTTAATTTTAATTTTTTTTTATACAGTAGGCAGAAATTTTGAAAGAAAATAAGACCCTTCCACCAGATGACCTCATGCTTCAAATGCACAATAATAGTCAGGCTTAAAGCATTGACTGTATATGACTCAAACATGATTCAAACCCAGCTTTTCCAAGTGAAAATCCACCCCCTAATCCATAGTGCTGCTACATCCTTCTCTCACTCTGGACTTTGTTGCTGCTTATACACGTTTACAACTGTCATGGTCTGGTTTTGGTTAGTTTTATTTTCTGTTTGATTGTGTCACTTGTGTTTTTAATTTATCCTTTTGTCTGTTTTCCCTCCTTTTTTGATGTCCTCATTAGTGTCTTGTTTTCTCAATAGGTTCTGTGTATAAATTGCCTCGTCTTTCTACTTGTCTTTGCCTGTTTGTCTGTTTGCTTACCTCCTGTTTACCTGCCTGTCTGTTTGAATGTGCACCTTTTGCTTTTGCCTAGTTTGAATTTCTGGAATATTTTTCACTGGATTAGTTTTTTTCAGCTATGGACCTCACATTTTCTCTGGATTCTACAGCCATTTTGAGTTTGCTTCCCACCTCTATTAAGTAAGTTTTATTTAATTAAAGTGACTTTTTGTGTCTGCACTTTGGGTCCTATATCCTGATACCATCATACCATACACCTGCTCTGGGTGACTGGCAAAAATCGCCCAATATGCTGTAATGTTAACGTGGAATTTTTTACCTATAACGCCAAAAACTATTTCCTACCCAAGATTAAAGACACTATCCATAATACAGAGAAGAGCAAGCTGCATGTGCAGATGAAACTGTAGAAAACTTTCAGCTTTAAGGATAACTCCGGACTTAAATGTAGCAGCGAGTGTGAAGTAGAAACTCTTCAAACGACAATCCGCATGGCTGAAATAATGAGGAGGAGTGCTTCAGTTCCATCAAGTATGTAGTTGGCATATGCATGTGCAGATCAATGCGGCATAATACTGACACTTAAAAAACAACAAAAAAGGAACAAGAGAAAGACGAGGATGTATGCTCTGAACACAGCTTTTATACTTTCTCCTCAGTCAAAGAGGAAAAGGTTCATCCCTTTTATCTGAGAGTTTTTCTTTCATCTAAATTCTGTCTGTGGATGTATGCCTTAAGAAGACTTCATCTTTCATTCTTCTTTTTTCCTCTATAGGTCAAAACTTTGCTTCAGTGGCAAGTATTTTGAGTGGGAGTCTCTTTTGACAGGAGATTCAGTCTTTTTTTCCCCTCACATGTAAAGGTAGCAGCTTCAACATTTAGCTACACATCAACTGTTGCTGACAACGCAACGATGACACTTAAGTGTAGTAGAGTTTCTACTTTTAGTTTACCCAACTTAGATTTTCTTTGACAAAGTGAGGAAAGCCTAATAAACTTTATACTGCTTAAAATCATCATTCTAAATGAAAATGAGAATAAGCAAAATAATTTCTGCGCACAGGAAATATGTGAATGTAATTGTAATAAAAAATATTCATCGTATTAGCAATTATTCCAAGCGTAAACCCCTGGCATAAAAAGGAAATTAATTTAGTCTCTGATGTTTTCCCAAGAGGCAAGATGAATTGGTGTGCAATGTTTGAGTCTCATGCAATCATGCAATTGCAATGCCGTTTTCATTACCATCAGATGAAGCAAACATAGGGAGCTAATTTCAACTTTTATGACAGCTCTCAATTATAATGAGTATGCTTCCCCCTGAGCTAATGAGAGACAATGCAATCAGTTCGCAACATGGCCATTTATTTCCCCTCCAATAATTAAAGGACAGTCATTTTGTTGTTGGTACATAAAGGTAAAGATAATTTGTCCTCTTTTTCATTCTTTAAGTTCATTACTAGGTCACTGGGGACAGCTGATTGCACATTCAATTATGAAGCAAATACAGTAGGTTAGACACAGTTCAGCATTTGGTATCTGTGGTGCACAATGCAAGAAGTGAGGTGTATTTGCTGTGTTACTGCTCAGTGCTTATTATGTCGCAAAATCATACTTTTTTATTTGATTCTTATCTTTGAAAATCTGTTCTTTGGTTCAATCCAGTAAATTTGCTATAACCTTCTTTTTACCTTAACAAGGTCTCTTAAAAAATTCCAATCATATTCAACACATTTTCATTAGAAAATGTGTTTCACAGGAGATGCAATGCATCCCAGATGATGTTTTTTAATTAATTAAAGAAAATGTTTATATTGAACTAGTTTGCTGACTGCTCGCTGAGAATGCAAATGTTTATACTGAACAAATGTTCACTGTCACCGCGTTCCGTCTGTGTTCCTACAACATCCAGTCCTGGCAAGTAAAGCGTGATAATGTTTTTTATGGTTCTGTTTAGCAAGTCAAAGCAATTGGCTGAGGTTCAGGAAAGACTGCATGATCGCAGACTTGATGCTCGCCTTTGTAAACACTCAGCTGAAACCTTGATTATTTCCTAACTCTCAAACAATTGCGGCAGCCTAAACCTAACACATAGATAGATAGAATTCCTCTCTGCAGTATTTAAAGCTGATCCTCTGACCAAAAAGACCTGATGATGTCCACAGTAGCTGTAGCTTAACACAGCCCCGAAGTGGCTGTTGGTGAAGACTAAAAAGTTAAATAATGTTGAAATGAAAAAAGACAAAGAGGAAAACAGATGTGACACTAAACTCCAAGCGCAGATTCAGTAGAAGTAGCAAATGTAACACAAAGAAGGAAATAAAAACTCTACTTTTTGTTGGGAGGGGGTGGTACTTTTGGGAGGTAAAATATCAAAATAAGCTATTACAACATTAAAGTTGTAGTATGAGAATTTCAAACTGTTGAGGCTTTTGAACAATTTCCCCTTGACCACCTCTGACTTGCCTGAAATATTTAATACAAAATGTGTAGATATTTAAAAAGATATTTGTAAAATTTTAGCTTGATGTATCAAATATATATATATATATATATATTTTAAATTGCCTGTTGACCCACTTTTGAGCCTACTGACAGCAGGTTAATATTTCTACATTGCCCTCTACACCAGAGTTTTAAATATACTACGTGTGGTGAAATTCCCATGATGGAGCACGGCTTGCCAGACCTGACGAGAGAGAAGGTGGAGCCGACTACAGAAAGTAGGAGCATGGTGGATACTACGGTGGCAAAAACCAAGAAAAGTTTCTGATGGTCCAGATATAAAGAGACATTTGGCATTCAGAGGAAGGACTAAAAGACATAAATCATAAACAAGTGTCGACGGTATTTGTGTAAATACTCTGACTGCCTGAAAAGCCAGACGAAAGTTCCACACTACAGGTTTAAAGCGTAAGAGTTGTGAATGGTTTGCCCCAAGGTACTCTGGCAGCAGTGGACTGATATTGACTCATTAGAGGTTTACAACTGGAGTCCTTCACTCTGCCAGCAGGTAGAAACAGTAGCAGAGCAGGTCATTAACCAGAAAACAGAACTAATGAAGGGGGAAATTAACAAAACACAAACAAATAACACATGTATTTCTGAATTCCCTCCCTGGCCTCTGTTGATATGGCTTTCCTGTTTGCACACTGCCTCCTCAGTTAATTATGTGAAGATATCTGGGTCACACACATCTGCCACCGTTGGGAGAAGTTGTCAAAACCAAAAGGAAAAGAAAAGAGAGAGAAAAAAAAAAAGAAACATGTTTTGTGAAAGTTGTAGTTTACTGTTAATAATGAGGTGACCTGGATGGAGTAAGAGTTATTCAGACCTTTCTGCCTCCACACTATTTATGGAAATGACCAAAGTGCAAACACGGAACACGTGAATTTATCATTGGGGCTGGGCAGTTAAAAAACATGTACCCCATTTCAACTCTGTCCCTTCAGAGAATTGCTTCTAAAATTGGTGACTTTTACTCTAGTTGGATGTTTCTTTCTTTTTCTCCCCCATTTAGTCCTTCCCTGACGCTCCTCCTCATGAATTCATAAAGTATAACAGACTATAAGGGATGAAGGGCTTCGTGACATAACAATTTTACAACAGTAGGGAGCTGCTCCTTCAGTCGGCAGCTTGTCAACTGGAATGACATATTTCAAAGCCCAGGATCCACAGCTATTTAAATACCCATTGGCTCTCTGGCCCCTCTGGATCTCGGGCCAAGCCTCCATATCCCTCCCCTCGTGCCCAAGACTGTCACTCACCACAGGCAAACAGGATGAGCTGCCTCCGAGCTTCCATGTGTTGACTCATTTCATGTCAGGCCGTGCCATGCAGTTCTCAGATAAATTTCTACCCCAGTCCAGTGAATGTAATGATTCTTTTCCCCCCTTACACAGAACACATTGTACTCAGGAGAAAAGCGAGAGACAAAGAGATAGCAGGTTGAGCTTTGTTTATAATGCAGGGCTTCATGTTCAGCGCGATGCAAACGTACTTGCTTATTCATGTCAGATTGAAATTTTAAAGTAATCAAGATGTGCTTTTCATACTAATTTGGAAAATCATATGTGTCTGAGGACCAATCAGAGTTTTAAAACCACCTGGGAAGCTCATTGGTGTAGCGACGAGTGAGCGACATACTCATAGTGTCTACTATGCAACACACACCTCAACCTTCACTGTGTGAATGACTGAGAGAATTATTTAATGTGGATGTGTGCGTACACATAAGACACTTCAAAACAGAAAGCCAAAATGAACTGTTAGATTATATTAAAGCAATGGAGCAAATTTAGGCCAGTTGGTCACATGTACAGTACAGTACAGTGTAACGCAGTGCACCCTGGAGGACTCCGTCTTGTAGCAGTGACTAATTTGAGAGCATTAGGGAAGCACAGTTCATCACTGTACGTTCTTTAATTACCAAAGTCCCTGTGCATGAATTATGGTTAAGCTCAATTTCTCTAGAATAATATAAGAGCAGCGGCAAAGTTCAAGCGACAAATTCACTCATATCAAGAGTCCTGTGATTTAAAATGTATAAATGATCTCAATAATCCGTCGTATTGGCTGAGACTGTATGCTGGAGTGGCTGGAATACATGAAAGCGTAAAGAGATGTGGGAAAGGAGGGAGATTTTTTTTTTTCTTTTTCCTATGACTCATAAATGAAACACTGTTGAGTACATTCCCAGGACAGCTAAGTTGCCTTGATGTGTTAAGCTACGAGGCTAGGACTTAAAGGAAAAGTTTAACACCCACTACAGCAGAACTCGTCAATAATTTGCTTTACTTGATCAATGCTGAAAGCAATACAAGCAAATTGAAGATGTCACCTTGGAGTCAGGGACAATGAAGAACTAATTATGTTCTAACTGGCTACAATAGACTGGATGAAGATTACAATGAAAATAATCATTAGCTACAGCCTTGCGTTACTTTCTGGTGTCATTCTTCCTTTATGTTCCTTCACTCCATTTGTCCAAGAGCCTGCTTTTCTTTTCTTTTTTTTTCTTTTGCATTTTCTTCCTCTAGTGTTTTTCTTTCCATCCTTGAGCTTTTCCATCTCCATCTCAACACTTCTTCACAGCGACTGGTTCCTTCTACTTTACATACCTACATACATTCACTGGTTTAATACTATGTTTAATTTGCATTCTTAAAACTTTCAAGGCCTTTCCCTGGAGTGTTTTGACATTTTCGTATCCATTCTTAAGTAAAGAACTGGTGTACTTGCTCTACCACTGAGTGCAGGATTCCACCGATACTTATTTCAGTGTTTGGTTTGGGATATTACACCACCAGACTTAGTAAGAGTAATTATACCATAAATCCGGCTCTCTCTGAACCTGCAGTATGGCTACAGGCAGAGAAAACCTATGAACAGAGGTCTCATTAAAAATGGTTAGTGGTATCCTGGCACTTAGAGCCGCTCACGCTGCAGCGGCAGGGAGCTGTCGTGATTTCAGGAGCATGCTTTGGTGTCAGTATACAAAGGCGTGATGTGCGGTTACAGCAAACTCTTGTGTCTCTGGAGCTTTTTTCATCATCTGGAATAATTAATCGACAGGGAACAATTAATGAATAATGAGAAAGAAAATCCAAGCAATTACTAGCCCAAACAGTGGATTAACAGCCATCGTCTCTTGGGGTGGAGCACAGAAGTACATTTCAATAATCATCTGTTCAGAAGCGTCAATGAGTCAAGCATTAGCGGCAATTTTAAGGCACTGCACTTTTCTGATTCACTGTATTATACATCACATCCATGTTATGCAGCAGTAGAAGCAATCAACACCTGTACTTACATGTAGCTTTCCTTTAAATAAGTACAAATTTTCAGTCTGCTTCAGCATTTCTTTTTCAACAGCATCTATCTCGATATTCCTTTGATTAAGTACTAAAAACTGCATTAAAGTGCTGCTCCAAATTTTATTTATTTTCCACCGTTATCCTGCACAGACAGACATTCATAGATTATGCTAATCCAATCCCTCACTGTCGATACACTGTGTTCTCAGTGGTTCTAATCAAATTAGTCTTAATCAGACAGGCTTTAGTTGCAGGTGTCAAAATTAAAAAGTGCACTTATTTCATCTCACTGTAGTGTTTCTGATAAATAAATGAAATAAATGCTACTCGTTCATTTACATACTCAATTGAATCTAACTCAGTGATGCAATGACTTGCTGCATATTTTACACCGTATCCAATCTTTGGTTAATCATGTTAATGTTGTGTCTAGAAAAATCTTTAATTTCCTTCCATCAGATCTTAAATGCAGATTAGCAGATTGATGTCAGGTATTTAGCTATGCTAGATAAATCAAAGCAGTTAAGTTCACAGTTGGAGAGACATAATATTTGAAAATTACAGTAAAAGACTGCTATATGTAGCAAAGAAATTGAGGAATAAAGTTGTGTAGTTCAACAAAGTGAGAAACGCTTACAGCCTAACATCCCTAATAATCTTGCTGACTACAGTAAAAACCTAATTGGCAGCACTCTGCCTCCTGATCCATATTTTACACGAGATGGGAAGTCAGATGTGTAATTTTGTAGCATATTAATTCCGCCTCCTGCTGAGAAGTCTCTCATCCTATTAAATAAGTGGGTGTCCTAACTGTGGTAGCTAAAGGAGAGCACGGCAACAACACGGCTGAAGATGTACCGTGGTCTAACCTCATTAGAAATGACAAACACAAGTGTCTAACACAGAGACACTGTCAGCCAGAGCTGAGATCAAGAGGAGGTGATATTGTCAGTGCCAGCTGTTTCGCAAGTAGGAATGTTGATCAGGACAAGTCCAAGTCCACCAATATGTGACCACGTGAGACTTGTGTAGAAACTTGTGACCTCCTGAAACTCCTCCTTGATCCTGCTGAAGGGCTTGAAAGGCATTCTATCTTTTTTTTTTGTTTTAATCATCCAAAATACATGATTTCATATCATATTTAAAAAATTAATAAGAGAAAGAAGCAGGTTCAAATTCCTGGTGTTCTTCATGATCCCTAAACTACATATCTGTCATGCATCACTGCATAAGACAGAATACAGATTCTGTAAAAAAAAAACAAAAAACTATTATTTGCTCCCCAGTGCAACTGTGACCAAAAACCACATTACAAAATTAAGGTACTTTTCAGCTCAGCTCAGCTGAACTACAGGCTGTGTTGTTTACACAAAGAAGATTTAAAAAAAAAAAAAAAAAGCAGAACAATATCTAGCATATATATAGAGTAGCCATTTTTTTCTAGTAATGGTAACACTTAGACACTTTTTTAATGATTTACAATAATATTGGATGTGTTGATTTCAAGTTTTTTCAATTTTTGCAAAATACCTTAATGAAAAAAATCCACTTTTGTTTTCGTGCCTTTTGGCTTTCGAAGTTTGGTGTACTGCACAAAAGACATTTCTGAGTTGTCTCTATTTCTACTCATGCTTGTACTGTTTCCATAGACGTGCAAGACTTTATACTGCTGGAAAAACATGAGGCCACAGTGAAGAAACATAGAAATTTCCCTGTCATTGTCTCTGGAGTGTAACTGAGAAGTAGAATACATGTTGTCACTGCTAATTCCTATCACTCTCTGACACAACAGGTGTTCAGGCTCCAACCAATCATCACACGCTTTACTTTTATTTCTGCACACTCTCCATGGAATAATCATCTGCCACGGAACATTGAGTACATTTTGCTTGTAGCATTTAGTTTAGAATAAACCCAAGGAGAACTAGTAGCGCCAGAGAAAGGCATCGTGGTGAAGATGATTGAGATTGACAGTGGCAAGCTTCACGAACAGGAAAGTAGAGAGAACAGTGGCATTGTAGTGCAAGTAATCTCTGGGAAACTGCTTGTAACAATGCTGTGGAAATTCTGGGTTAACCACTGTTGCAATCCCCTACTACAAATCAATGCAAATGTGTTAAATAACATTATAGTAGCACTGAACACACTGGTTTGATGCCATATTAAGTCAGAAACAGCTAAATCAGTCTCTTTATGCAAAGCGGCAGGAGTTGTACATGATGCTCTGAATAGAAAAGGACAAAATAAAAGTGTTTTTCTTGATATACAAAACCTTCTTAGGAAACACGTGGAACCAATTTTTGGTGTAACAGGGTAAAACCTTTGTGTCAACCTGTCAGTGCCCACACTTAAGGTTGATTTATAAACTGCCTCTGGGGTAGAAGTCTGTAAAATCTCTATAATTTTTATTTTTTTGTTAAAACAGTCTTGGTTCTAGCTTTGAATGGATAGTTTTAGTGCCCCATAAGAGTTAAATTGAAGCTTGAGAGGCTTGTCTGACCTGACAAGAAGAAAGAAATTGCAGAGGTCTTTAGTTCTCTACACTCTTGGCAGCTTTGATGCATTAAAAAATATAAATAAAGAACTCTCAGTTAATTCAACACTGTATTGTAAAAGTGAAGGATAAATAGACCGGTGGATGTTATTAAGGCAAAAACCTGCATCGATTAGCCTGACTGATACTGATGTGTGATGTCAAGAGGAAGCTACATATAATACACGCCTTTAGTGACAAGTTGAATTCGTTCTACCGTCAAAACACGTAGAAAAGCCTTAAAGCAATAAGAACGTATTTAAGTCAAGTGACTGCAAATCATTTCACATTAATTCCAACACATTTTCAAAAGACTAGCTTTACAGAATCCATATCATGCACATTTACAGATTCATAAGTTTATTTATATGCTTTAATCCCCCCAAAACACTTGATTTTTCTTCTCACACTGTACATTGCAACAGCACTTCTACTCACCCTTTGTCGGAAACACTCAGATCTAACTCCTGTCTCTTTAAACTCCTCCCCTCTAGCGGAATCTGCTCTGATTGGTCAGCTGGTCCAACAAACGCAAAGTAATGTTGGTTACAAACTGTGATCCTTGAATCTATGAGACGCAGCCCTAGCGAAAGTGACTGTATTCAGGAAATAATGGCGCTAGCTGCTAGGCAGGTGTTATGCAAACGTACCACATGGTGATGTAGATAAGTAGCGGAAGAAAGGCCTGTGCTTCAAATGAGGTTTGAGGCAGGTAAGAAGTATTTTGATGGGCGTGAATACCTCCCTTGGTTGGGGACTTTGGGTTTTGTAAGTTTTCAGACCCTTTTACAAGCACAAGAAAAGCTTTACTACACTAAAAGAAAGCCCCCAAAAAAGCATCACACATGCTCTTTAATATAGATTTTTAGATTGATTTCTTACTTTCTAGGCAACCATTGGTTTTACTTCATTGCAATACACAATTTTATAAGTAACACATCCACTCTGCCGACACCAGAGAACAGCTTGTTACCTTTCTTTACTTATTTTTTCAATGTACTTGTGTATCTAGTAATGCTGCTGCAGCAAAATAACTCTGTTTGAAATTCTCTGCTGATGCATTCAAGGACGCTTGACGAACTGACAGCTGTGGAATCATACACAAAGATAAACGGCAACATAATTTGCAGTTCTGCAGTGCCCACCCGAGTCTCTGATTCCACACTGTCCTTGAAGAGACCAACAAGGACGGCTTGTTTACAACAGGATCAAGGACTGGACCTTTAAACACCTGTTGCAGTTTTCAGCACCTCACAAAAATTACAGCTCGGCTCCCCAGAACCAGAGGGAGGGTGAACGTGTGTCTGGTTCATGTGTGTTAGGAGTCGGGCGTAACATGATGTATTGCTGTGATGATAAGCAGCATTAGTGAGACGGAATGAATCTGAAAAGCACCTTGGTTTTTTTTATGAAAACAGTGACCTAACATGGTTAAAGTGGCAGGAGAAATGCGGCTGTTGGCTCGAACCCTCAGTCTGGCTGGAAATTCTGGGCGGCAGAGCAAACAAGAAACGGGATTGCGACAAGAAGGTTTTTCAGTTTAAATTCCCTGGACAGAGCAGGAAAAATTGGTTGGTTGCTGGACGTAATGAGTAATACTCCTCCCTTTCTTCAACCAATGCTGTCAAGGTGTCCTTGTGCTGGACGCCTAACCAGCCACCTGTTCCTCTGTTTAGTGGTTTGAGTGAGATTGCACTTCCCGAGGGCCAGTGTAATGATAAATAAAGGTTAAAAAGAAAAAGTGACCATGTTCAGAAAGCCGCAGAGTCCATAGACGTGAGAAGTAACAGACGAAGAGCTGCACACATTACGTTACTCCAGATGCCACACATAAAATATCGTAAACTACACCAGGACTTAATCTCCACAACAGCAAGTCTCCTTCAATAACATAAACACAGGAAAACTAAATAAAACGGCGCATTTAATAAATGTTCAGTCAAAATGGAAATGTGCAGCAGTGTTTACAGTTTTGGGGATGTGTGCGAGATGAGACAGATAATAAATCAGCTTCTGTTTGTTTGCTTGTGACGGAGTGCCACTTTAACAGATGAGAGAGTGAAGATATTAGAAATCAGACGTATAAAAACACACACATTCTCTTCACACCATCTCTCTATTTATCTGTCTCCCTCCCACTTCTAATTTCCCCTGCTAAAGCGCGTTATTTCTTTCTCCTTGGAGTGCTGCAGTGCTCGTTTGTGATTGGGCATATATACCTTCGACTGCTGCTGCCGCTACTTCAGGATTTAATCAGGATGAGACGCACTTTGACTTTGTCATTGTTTCCCCATTTGGTCCTTTCTGGCAGCTTTCCTTCCAGCACCTCCCCTTGAATCCTCCCTCCCTCCAATATTTCTTCATCCTGTTGCTTCTTCCTCAAATTCCATCTGTGTGCTTTAGTGCTGAGGCTGATGGCAAAGGCATTTCTCACTTCTAGTAAATAATGCAAGTCACTCACGCATGCTTCACTGTACACAAGCACAGGCACAAATGCAAATTTTTATGCGCGCACGCCATGCATAGAGCAACACTATTACACACACACTCGCACACATACTGCCTTAAGGGGATCTCACAGATGTCTGGGCACCTGGTGATCCACTCTAAACGATGCCAGTTGTCATGCCCGAGATCGAATTTACAGCTCAGGTAAACAGTTTCAATCCCACTTTATTGCGGTAGCTGACATCAATCTTGTGTTAATTGTTGCTCTTTCCTCAAGGAGTCCAGCGTCACGTTTAGCGACCGTCTGTCTTTTAGGCTCAAAAAGTGCAGCGCAACTGTGGAGGCCTGAAATATCACTTGGCTTGCAATAATAACTCTCCAACAGACACACTGTCTGTAGTGTGTTGTTAGTTTACTTTGACATCATCTGCAAAATGCTTTGGGCAGTGGAAACTGACATCAAAATATAATTTTTACCAACTTGGAACCAGATCCAAGACGAAGCTGGCTATCAAAACCCATCCGTACACTGCAGTTATGCTTGAGAAAATTCAATAGCAGCTCATTTCGCTTTGATGGTCGGCCATATTTACTCAAACTCGAGTAAAAAAGGCTTGGAGCTAAACTAAACGGAACAGGAGACAAGAAGAATGTAGGTAGAAGTAAAACAGCCAAAGCGTGAGAAACTTCCTGCTCTCTGCAAAAGCCTGAGACCTGTTGGCACCAACATTGGAAGACAGATGTGTCCACAGATAAGAGCGATCATAGTGAACTTCAGCTAAAGAATTTGCCATGCAGTACTCAACAGTGTTGTCCTTGAGACTTTGTTTCGCCACCACAAAATCAAGAGGATAAAAAAAGGGGTTAAAAAAAACAAAAAAATGGGACAAAACAGTAACTAAGTAGTACATTACATGCTATGTGAAGGAATACAATGTGTGCGTACTGCAATAACAATCGTTACTTTGTTTGACCAAATATTTTGCAGAAATGAAATTGTAGCTCAGGAAAAAGTTAAAATTGTGTATAAAATGACCACAAATGTGAAGAATGCCTCGATTTTAGGACCCCCCTCCTAACTAGAAAACATGTCTGACTGAATAATGAAGTGAAATGAAATGTGGAATGAGTTTTCCTCCATCTTAGACTGTTGCTGAATAACACAGCATGTTCTGAGAGGATCTGAACATTTGCTATTTTATCAGGCTTTTCAATATAGACAACAAAATAAGCTTACATTTAACATGCCGTGTGCTAAAAAGGCCAACAAACATTATCACAAAAGTGAGAAAACCTGTAGAACAGACAAACGGTCGATAGCTTTAACGTGCATGTGGAAAAATATCTACTTCCTTTGAACTACCATTGACCGCTGTTGCTTTTTCTTCAATTAGGGGCTTGTTTCTATATGTCACCAAATATTTATCGACTTCTCTTGTCTATTTCCCTCCGAAAGGAGTAAAGAAAAGGATGACAGCAAATCTGTGCTTTGACCTGCACATACTCATTTCCTTTTTAATTGGTCTTTATGTTCTTCTGAAATGCCATCTACTCCAAGCCTGCTTCAGTCATGAGATTTTAGCCTTTGTCTAGGAAAATTTCATGGATACACAACTGCAAGTCCTTCATCATAACAGGTGAGTAATCCTGAAAAGTATATTTGCCTTTATTTTGATTAAACTCTGTATACCACCTGTGACGTTCCTGCTTAATCTATGCTTGTGTGGACAGCCATGCACATTCTAAGTAAGCCATCTGGATCACATGTTCTTCGCCGGTGCAGGAATCTGAATTTTAAATGCAGCATTGTGATTGATGAGCAGTATTCATGAATGCAAGACTTCCCTTGTAAATTACCATATAATTGCCATGAATATATGCAGATTGATCTGTCTGAGAATCGCAGATCTAACATCTTCCAAGGAAACATTAATACTAAATGTCATCAAATGGTGCTTTCAAGCTCATTTTCCATTCTCATCTCAGGTTCAAGACTGTCAGATATTAAAGCAAAGGGGTACCTTTTGGCCCAGGAGCAACATAAGCAGAGCGATAATTCTGGAGAGATGACAGTGACAATTAGAAACATTTGTTGGCAGGTTAATGGATTCCTTAAACAGCCATCTGTAGAACGTAATTAATGTCCGTTCATTGTCACAAGCATAATGGAAGTTGGAAGTAACTTTTAGAAATAAAGACATTACAAACCACTTTCGAGCTACATTTTAAAAAGAGTTTCATGTCACTTTAATTAACCGTTAACCGATGAGGCTTCTACTGGGCCAATACTGATACTGATTATCAGTAATCAATAAGATGATAACTGATATTTGGAACAGTATGTAATTTGAGTAAAATTTTTTATTTCATTTTTTTTGTTCTCCCGGCAGACGTCTCTGAATCTGGAGCTTCGCATCTCTAATCGGCAGCTGCTGGCCTCACCAGCACCCAAAACATTTATTGTTCTGTTCTATTAAGTGCTGTCCAGCTATCCCCATCCTCACTTTCACCCAACCAGTTGAGGCAGACAGCGGCCTTTCCTGAGCCTGGTTCTGTCGGAGGTTTTTTTTTCTCCTTGTATGTTTTTTTTATTCCTTCATACCGTTGTCAACCGCTTGCTCAGAGGGACTCCAAAGGCAACTTTGGATTGTTGGGTTCTCTGTTTAAATTTGTAAGGGCTACACCTTACTATGTTAAGCGCTGTGAGATGACATATGCTGTAAACTGCGCTACACAATTAAAATTTAATTTAACTGAAAATTGGGGTCAAAATTGAGAAGACAACAAAGAACATTCCTTCAATCTTGATAGGCGATCACTTGGAATGTGTAACCAATCAGATGTTTATTTTATCCAAAATTGGTTAAAAACAAACAAACAAAAAAATAGACATACCAATAATTTGAAAAACGCTGAATGCCGAATTCGATTGCCAGGCAAATAATCAGTTAATCCCTAAAACCAACTGGACTGTGGCTAACTGGTTAACGGCGAACAAACTTTCGAAATAAAATACTTACATACACATTGTATGGGCCAAGTAGAACCTCCGCCTGCATTTTTGTTATGTTAGGCAGGCGGAAACATCATTGAAGTCATTGAGAACTGCCGTCTTGTTCCACTTAGAGCCGAATACAGGGAATAAATGTGCAGCACAATTACCTAAAAAGGCTTGCATAACAGCATGAACTGAGGGCAAACTTAAATGTAAGGTGAGGAAGACATTCACAGTCTGAGCAATTACAGCAGAGAGTGCAGACAACTTCTTGCTTATGTCTTCCCTTGCAATCGGGACAAAGAAATACGTGTACTTTAAAGAGGACAAAGTGAAATGGATTTGTCACAGCTGCCATCCTTCTTTGAATTCAGCCAGCGTTAGATGAGTAAGAGAATACATTTGCCAAAGTAGCTTCACTTTTAAAATATCACACTCCAGAAGAAATATGACTCTAAAAGTAACACTGAACCAATACTATTACTGTACCCTGTCACTGCATAATGACTTTCCTCAAACAGTAATTATAATGAAAGTCTTTCAAATGTCACATTGGCTACACTCTGGAGATCAACACTGCAGAGAGTGAGGCCGGGAAGAAGGTAAGTGCAAAGTGAACTTTAAAAGAAATGTCTCTCATAAAAAAGTTAGTCATTTTCATTCATAAACAACGACGTGATCAGATCTCAGACAAAACAAGAGCAATGAAATAGGACGAGATGATTTTAATACCACGTGAACACACGGATGTGCGCACCTGAACCACACAGAAACAAAGGCTTAGAACATCAAAGCCACGTCTCAGGGTTTTCATCATGTGGAGAGCCAGCTGCTATCCCATAACACAGCCACTGCTCTTTGTTCACCGAAGGCACAGAGTTCAGATGGGAAGGAAAATGGGAAGAATATTAAGACAACAGTATCCTTCAAAAAGTATCCATCTGAACAAGTCATTTTTCATGTAATGTCCAGAGGGAGTCATGTGGTTAAGAACCCTTCTCTGGAAAAGAAAAAAGAAAAAGAAGCTATGTCTCCCTGCTGACATGAGATTTAATCCTCCCACAGCTTTGTGTTGTTGCGGTATCCCCGCTGTCTGAATAAACAATGCCTAAGCAAAAAAAAAAAAAAAAAAAACACCAAGGCGGTGACCTTAACAATAAATTAAAGACAAACAATCAATCTCCTAAAATTCCACTAAAAATGTATTGTTAAAAAACTGCATTAACTGCATCGGAGTGATTAAATTATTACTTGTTTATTTCGTAGTGTTATCAGAAGCTGGCGGTCATGAATGACTGCAAGTAATAGAGTAAAAGAATGTGGAACTAAAGCCAGTTCTTTGCAGATTATAAAAACATTTAAAGCAAAAGGGAAAAAAAAAGATTTTGGTCATCTATGCAAGAAAAATCAATATGACCTTTTTTTTTTCTTTTACTTTTTTCAGCGGGCAAGTTATAATTATTCTTTCATGTCAGATGGTATTAGTCATGTTTCAATGGAAGAAGCAGGAACAGCTGATGTGAGTGAGGTAAATGTTCAATGAATCAGAACTCCTTCAAAGACATGTTTCCATTTCCCATAAAACCATTGAACTAGTTTTTAAAAGTTAAAAATGAGTAAAATTAAGATTTTTTTCTTTTAATGTCCTGTTTCCATTAAGAGACTGCAAGGTGGATCAGTTGGTAGCACTGTTACCTCACAGCAAGAAGGTCGCCGGTTCGTGTCCCGGTGGGGGCACCGGGATCTTTCTGCGTGGAGTTTGCATGTTCTCCTCGTGAAGTGTGGGTTCTCTCCAGGTTCTCCGGCTTCCTCCCACACAGTCCAAAAACATGTTGAGGTTAATTGGTGATTCTAAATTGTCCGTAGGTGTGAATGTGAGTGTGCTTGGTTGTCTGTCTCTAAGTGTGGCCCTGTGATAGACTGGTGACCTGTCCAGGGTGTCCCCTGCGTTCACCCTAAGTCAGCTGGGATAGACTCCAGCCCCCCACGACCCTAGTGAGGATTAAGTGGTGTATAGATGATAATGGATGGATGGATGGATGTTTCCATTAAAAAGTCAAAATGTGAATTAAAAATGCAATATGGAAACAGGACTACTGTGTACAAAATAATACTATTGATATTTTAAAACACATACAGAGACACACACAGCAGATTACAGATGTAGAAATTATACAAGATATATGACTAGAAACTAAACTCCTATAAGTTAACAGGCTTACTGTGTGATACAACCCAATAAAGCAAAATAATACTGAATGTAAAAGACCTGAAGAAGCAGCATGACAATATAGTTGTCATGCTGCTGCCAAGCATGTCAGCATGGTTGATGTTTGTTGACTTGTAGGAATTAAGTTTAACAAAAATCAAAGTAAAAAGCGGTATATCTGCAATACATGTAAGCCTTTCTTTTGTCACTTTCACATCACATTGAAAATACAGATTCATAAAAGCTGAGAGGTATAATACCACTGACATCCAGAAGAGGGATATCAAACTACCGCTGCATCCTCTCTACTGAGGATGAGCTATCGGCCAAACAGCGACACAAATCACACCAATGCACACAGCGAGCCTCTGGGAGACACACACACACACACACACACACACGCACAACATGCATACACAAACAAGCTCTCTCTCTTTTTCACACACACACACATACAAGGCAAAGACTATCCAGAATAACGCTTTCCAAATATTACCCCAGTGCTCTATCAGCTTGCCAGCGGGTATATCATGATGAACAGTGTTTGCCTAGTTGGAGGCCATCATCAGCTACCTGGGGAAGTGTTCAGACCTCTGAGAGGCTGTGTCCTGGAGTCCCACCTGCTCTTTGAGAGGGAACATCCTCAGGCGGAAACCACTACTTCCAACCAAGCGGAAATCTATTCATCAGCTGCTATAATGAGGCACTGCTATGCCTACTGTACGTGTGGACCATCGAAAACACACACACACACACACACACACACACACACACACACACACAGGTGTACAAAGGTACCATCGACTTCCCACAGCTGGTCTTTTGCAGTTACCTGAACGGATTGCTCGTTTTTCTTTTTTTGCACGGCATACCGATACTAGAAAAGTATTGTGATACCTCGCAATCAATGACGATACTTAATGTTTTATTAGTGCCAATACCACAGTTTATCAGCGGTGTTTTGTGCTAAAGGCAGCATTTTCCATGATAAATATTGTTGAGCCACAGTTGTTGTACTCTGCTTCCACTCGCTGCAGGTACAGTGGGCACGCCAATCGCTTCTTTTTTTTTTTTAGCTTTCATAACTTCAAAATATGGTGCAAAACTAAGCGTTAATGCCGACTGTCTAGACTTTATGGATAAAACAGTAGCACGGAGCAAAGTATGAAATTATTTTGCTTATGTTGCCGACAGTCAGGGCAAGCCCACTGACACCACAGAGCTCAGTTGCAAAAGATGTTTTAACATTTCGCAAACCAAGGATGCAAAACTCATTTGCAAGTTAGTGAAGCATCTCACTGAGAGACATGCGACCTTGTAGATAGAATTCAAAGAGCCACAGGTTAGTGAATGTGATAGACAATTTAAGCACATCATGCTCACCCCTCAAATGTAAGTCAGCTGCTATTTATTTTGTGACAAGCAAACTTTTTTTTTTTATTATTAAGATTTGATGAGATAATAACAGCAAAGACAGTTATTCCAGTCGGCTTAATAATCTAGCTTATTTCTGACAGGTGAAGGTGCAGAGATGTGAACATGTAAAGAGCTGATCTTAATGAAGTATTTCCTGCTCTGGTTGGATATGAACATGTATGAGCATACCATGGTACAGGAATGCCCTCTTGTTGTTTTCAGCGTGTAGTGACTGGACAGGTATGCATATTTGGGCTACAATATACACTATGTGCACTGCAAAATCTATAGTTTAAAAAGGTGTGAAAATCATGTCTTTATCGAGGTTCAACATATAGTCTGTGCAATACAGATTCTAGAAAACTGTGTTTTTTAACCTTTCATAATTCACTAATAACACTAAGGGGCACATTCAGTTATACAACGAACAAAACTGCACGGGGTAACAATATCCATTAGACCCACATACATCTCAGATTATTGATATTTAGAATATTCGCAATCCATCCATTAGCTGAGATGTTTCAGTCTGCAACAGAGTACTGGCTGAACAACCAACACAGCCATCAAAAGAGCATAGATCACATACATCACATTAAGATCTGCCTATTGCTGCATGTATGTACATATTCAAAAATACAAAAAAAAAAAAAAAAGAAAGAACAGATGCCTTATGTCTCTTTTTATGTTGGTCCTTGCAGTACTTGGCAGGCACTTATGTGTCTGCACTGGTAAAAGTGTAGGAACCCTTGAAAGATCAAAGCAATGCTACAAGAAATACATCATGTCTTTATGACCAGGGCTGTCTCATTGAACACTTCTCAAACTATATCTCCTTGAAAGAGGATTGCCATAGAGTTCAGCACTAAAGAAAAGTTTATTTTCCAACAGCAACCTAAATCTGGAGGAGAAGAAATATTGTAATGACTACAGTACTGGATGTGGGAGGAACTAATGAGAAAGGCAGCTGAAACGCAGTCAAACTGAAAAATAAGGAATCAATGGATGGGTAGACTCAAAAAAAAGGCAAAAAGATGAGTAACCCCGCGCACAGAAAAACTGCCAGAGCTGCCTCAAAAAAGGACCATAAGAAAAGGACCCTGTGAGAAAATCATAAAGAAGATATGAATCATCCTGGGACTTCATATTATTCAGTCCAGCCATTGGTCTTCAAAGAGCATTGCTTCATGCTGTGAGACCTCAGGTCACTATTCTCTCATAGGTTTCTCATGTCAAGCAGGGCTCCACGTGTGGTGCTGGGAGCTTTTGTGGAGTCGACCACTGCAGTGCAGCTCCACAATCCCCTTCCCAGGCAAGAGGGACAGACAGATATAGTAGCAAAGCAGCTGATGAGTGGTTATTCTTTTCATGCAGCCGTAACTGAACCTCCAGGGCCCAACAGTTTGTAGATAACATGTTTTCAATAGTATTCGATTATTAAATGCTGTCTTTTGTTATTTCTTGACATTTTCTGTGAGCTGGTTACCAAAATTTCTTTTTCTGTGTTTGGTACTCATTGGAAATCCTTCACAGGAGCCTTTAAGGACAGGCAGCCCAGAGGCTGACTGACAGATAAACCTCATATCTTGGGACTCTTGCAGAGATAGATTGAACACAGTTGTGCTGATGCCACATATGAAGAAGTCTTGGCCTAATTTGAGACCCACAAAGTTGACTGAAAACTCAGCATTGCAAAGTGCATAGAAGTCAAGTTAATGTGATTAGTTCCTGATTTCCCTTTCATCCAGCCATTTTTTTCTTTTCTATTTTTAATTTTGAGTGCCTCTAGAAACGACTTATGTTACAGAGCTTAAATACAATCCATTTGATCTACACTGCAGAAGCGAGGAAGACTTCTTTAGTATGTCTTAAATGGTATGCGTACTTACTTTCTTGCACTGTTCTTTTTGCCTTCAATCTCTTCCTTCCTCTTGTGGCCTTGATAAGATGGCATTTTAAACATGTTGTTTCATACAATAATTTGCCATTTCAGAGGGGAAATTAACATTCCTTACATAATGACAAGTTTGGCCTTTTGCAGTAATTGAAGCTTTGGGGAGAGTGATGGAGGAATTAAGAAATGTGAAGAAGTCCTCGCAGACATTAAAGCATTTTCGACTTGTCTTTTCTTACAAATGTAAATATGTATTGGCATGAAAATCAAAAAACTGAAGAATAAGTCTATGACAATATCGGAAGGTGATCAGTTCACAGTTCACATGAGTTAATGTTTCTAAAGCAGGAAAAGACTATATATACACACATAATCAGAGATTTGTTGATGATCATGCCATGTCATGATTCTATTCATTGGTAAATATACATCACACCACCTTCTAAAGCAGGGGTTCTCAACTGGTGGGTCGCGACCCAAAAGTGGTGTTGTCACGCTTTTATGAACTTAAATCAGAAATCGCCACATTCCTCTCTGAGACTAACTCCCTGTAAGCAGAACTGTTTGACAAGGAAATGTGGCTGCACGAGAGCATCAGCTGCTGGAGCTGTTATGTGATCAGACGCTGAGAAAGAGATGTGGGGAGGTCAGCCTTTCCCACTTCTGGTGCAGCGATGTGATGGCTGAGTATCCATCCCTCACCACTCCTGCAGTTAAAACAATCTTACCATTCAGCTCAACCTATTGGTGTGACAGTGGCTTCTCTACCTTGGTCCAGCTCAGGTCACAGCAGAGAAACAGGTTGGACACTGAGCATGATCTGAGAGCAGCTCTGTCTACTGTCACCCCAGACTCTGAAACTCTAATCAAGAATAGAGCCCGTGCCCAACTGTCTTGTTAACTTCAAGACAGTTGGGCACGTGCTGATTAGGCCAAAACTTTATTTTCGAGTAGTTTTGATATGTATTTTATTCACTTTTGTACATGCAGTTGTCATGGTCCTCCTTAGTTTCTTACTAATTTGCTCAAAATGGAGTGAAAATATGTTGTTTTGTGCCCTTTTTTATTTTGTGCAGTTTTGTACATGCAGTTGTCATGGTCCAGTTACTGTGCATGGTTATATGCCCTGAAATGCATGTTGTACAGTAAAATATATTGAATTCTAAAAAAAAATTGGGTCATAGCTTAATGACCACGAGAAAATGTGGGTCCAAGGGTGAGACCAGTTGAGAACCCCTGTTCTAAAGGATAGCCAAGGTTTTCGCAAATGTTTTGCAAACCCTGCAGCCCACCAGACCTAAGCTGACCCATGTTTGTAAGATGCTTTTAAACTACAGTTATAGCAGGATTGCTCAATTAGAAGCAAGCTGCAACCTACACTGCCAGCAAATTGGACCAATGCAGAAATGCCAAAAAACTGCAATTTCTCAAAGAAATTGACACACAACTATGACGGTTTAACATTACCTGGAATCATTAACTAGTTTGGTCTATCAAGGACATTTTAAAATATTCAATTGGTCTACACAAGTCAAGGAACACAGCGGTGAAACTTGCAAAGGCAAAAGGAGTATTAACAAGTAAGCAAGCACATAACCAATGTAGGTTTCAATTTTTAAAGAAAAATCAGGATTGCAAATGTTTTATAAGGAAGCAAACGCATGAAACACTTTCATAGGCCCCCAAGGAGACATACAATGTGCTCTTGTGAGTAAACAGAAAACTAGGTTTGTTAACAAGAAAACTCCACAGGGCACCTTTAAGTGTTGTTGCTGAAACCTAATTTTACTGTTCACTTCACAGTAAATTATTTAGTGTTTTTTTTTTTATGTACACAATAGCAAAATAGGGAATGAGGAACTTTGACAAAGTCAATATGATGTTTCTTTTTTTAAATTCTGTTCACACAGTTGGTAAAACTTAATATACCATGTTGCTGCATCAGTGAAGTAGAACAGAGATGCATGATATTGGATTATTGCTGATAGCAGATAGGCTGATACTTTCCAACTCATTTTGGCTGATTGCTGATGCCGATATACGTACACATTCTTCACCAGCTAATCTGCAGGTGCAGACATAAAGCACGATGCTTTCAAAATGTAAACTAGCAAACTACTTCAACTCAAATGTAAAGCATGACATTTATGTTTGTTTGACATTTTCAAAAAGAAATGAAAACTTTCAGGTTGGCAGGCTTTATCTCCCTGTTAATGTTCATTTGGGGCCAAAACCACTGATAGCCAGCTGATACTGATGCTGATGCTGGTATCTTTACACATCCCTACAGTAAAATTTTTGACTGTAATGATTTAAAGGACCTGTTATATATGTGCCACAGACATGTCAGTGAAGTGCCTCTTTGGCACATCTACCACCTTAACTACACTTTTATCTCAATTAAAAGGTTAAATACACCACATGTCTGCCTATAGGCCACTTACCACCCGTGTAGTCTGCATATGAATATAGACAGTGATCATTTTGTTAGTTGTCTGGGGTGAGTGTGTGTGAAAGCCTTTTGGAGTTTGTTGAGCATATAGACAGAAACATTTTGTAATGGCACCCTCCTATTGGAAAATAAAGCACCACTTTGCAAAACGTATACAACCCACATGTCAAGACTTATGTCTACATTAACATCCGCTTTTATCCTCTAAGGTGGAAGCTCTGGATCCACCAGCTGGCAGATCTATGGTTCACACCAGCAGGGGAGCCGAACCATGGGGCCAGGCTCCTCCAGAGGGGAGTCCGATGGCAGTCAAAGGCAGGGCTTTAGAATGCTCTTGGCCTGGTAGATCAAAGACTTGTAGCTAAAGGGGCTCTGCAGGGCCTCTGCAGGGGTGGTGATGGATTAGGAGATAGGATTTTTGGGGAGGCATCAAGGTCTTAATCAGTGAAAAATCAGGGTGTCTGCAATGAAGACAGATCCTTTTTTATCAAGTAACTACTGTTTCTTTCTTTGCTTCTTGTAAAACCGGTTCCATATTATTTAAAATTTTCATGGACTGTTTTTCCATCTTGGTTGTCATTTTAATGATGTTCTTCTAGAATCTAAATCCACCTTTGTGAACAATTGAATGACGCACAAATGCTATGTCATGCCACACAGTTATAAAATGACAGCGAGGCGAACCCCATCTGTTGATGACAATTATGAAATGATCCAGAGCTCCAGAACAGATGGATTTTGAGGTAAGACTGTTTTGTCATCTGCTGTTCCCAAGGTTAAGAATGAACTGTAACACAAACAAATGGTATGGTTACATGACTCATCTTGGTCTTGTAAGCAATTATGTGTACATTGTTCAAAATATACTTGTAA
Source organism: Stegastes partitus (assembly GCF_000690725.1). Classification (NCBI taxonomy): domain Eukaryota; kingdom Metazoa; phylum Chordata; class Actinopteri; family Pomacentridae; genus Stegastes; species Stegastes partitus. The sequence goes on from NW_007578613.1 coordinate 118,612, forward strand.
TTACTACGATGTCACCCTTTAACTGTGGTACCTTTGTGTCAAATGCTAATAATCCAACAGTGCCCAACAAAAGTATCTCAACACTAGGAATATACTGGGACTGTACACTACAATGAAAACTTTTCAACTATATCATGAACACAACAATTACAAATACATATGAGAAAACCTGTAAGAACACAGGGAGAAGTTGCAAAGACTCTACTGCTCAGAAACACAAGTCATCCAGGAACAGCTGTACCCGCTAAGCCACAGTGCTGTCCCACTGCGTATCACATTGAACAGTTACTGATACGGAGCCTGGAGGGCACTTAGTGTTACCTCTATTAGCTTTTTAGCCTAGCTTGCAGGCTTGTCAGGCAGCGCTGCAGCTCCCACACACGTAAATCTGACAAATGTCAGCAGCAGTATATTGCAGCCATGTTGCCAGGTGGCTCAGCTTACCAGGATATTTGTATATCTGGCTTTTATTTTGGTGACAGATTTCACAGAGGGGAAAAAAAAGGTTGTTCAAAGGTTGCTTCTGTATTTTGACACCTTGCAGGGTAATTGGTTTAGAAATTAGTTTGTCCACAGCCCAGGTTTAATTGGAATTAAACACCAATATATGGAATGGTGAAGCGCTCTTGCTGTTAGATTAGTTGAGTCTATAAATGTCTGCCGAGGTAAGCGCATTAAAAGAAAATGTGTGTATTTGCGTAAGTGTGTGTAAGTGTTGCAGACGTTTATGCCAGTTTGTCTCTGCTGCCTGCAAGTTCCTGTGAGTGCACGCCAGTTTAAATTAACCCATTCCACAGAAGGTCAGTGCAAACATGTAATTAGCTTTAGGACAGAGGACACCATCACCTCATTTTTCTTCATACCTGCTAATGTCTGGAATTGTCTATCATGCGCATGCTTTCTCAGGAGAGCCATGAAATATATTACCTCCTAATGTGATATGAATTGCTCATTTAAGCCTCAGCCACAGACCAGGAAGTGAGTAAAAGCGCACGGAGTCATTGTTCGGAGAATATGTGATAAATTAATCATACCAGATGCTCACATTTATTCCTGATGCCCCTACCTTCTTGTAAATCTCTAATTAACACTGTTGATCCCTGTGTGCTGCTAAATTAAATCAGAAAAGATCTAAGGGATGATTCACACCCTGTTATTGATAATGGGCTTCAATTAATTGAGTGCTCTTGAAGCATCAATCCTGCCTCAGTAGCAAGCACCTGTTTGAGTAATTAAGCATCTTGTGCATTCAGTCAGAGGCACAGCTCCCCTGCTGACTGCATCAAAGATAAGGAATAAATACCGTGGATGTGCAAGGTGGATTGCTGCCTTTTGAAAATAAATTTAAAAATCATACTAAGAAGATAAAGACCTCACACAGTTGATGCAACTTTAAAACACGCATAATGCAGCTTTGCTCTGAAGACTTCAGGTGTAAAGATAAACTGTTCAGCTATGACGGTATCAGAAAAGACAAATAACGAGCATCAAACACTGGCTTTCAAAATAAGTGCGAGTATGAGCGTATAGGGACCGATCACAATACTATGAGCAGTCTTCTGCCTGAAAAAAAAAAAAAAATTAACAACCTGAAAGATAAATTGACTGTGATCCCACAATGGCACTGTTTTATAACTGCATTAGCAGGTTGCGAAAAAATGCAGCGCTTTAATAAAATGTGTCACCTTGTTAGTAATTTAACAAGGCACTCGTGCACTTGTGGTACAATCCCCAACAGGAAGAATCAACAAAAGAAAAAACAAACTACTTCAGGCTGACGACAGTTAATCAAATCGTTACTTGAGTTATTTAGAGCTTTGTGCATCTACATAGCATTTGTTGAAATGACCAAAGTCAGAGAGGGGTGGCACTTCATCCAACACTTCATCCATTATCCTGCATTAGTTTAGCAAATATGTGCTCCTTGAGGACCGGCTAAAATCTGTGGCAATAATTCATTTCAAACATTTTATTGGCTTTGCAGGTTGTCGTATCATTCTAAATGCGTTGCGTACTTCCTCACGAGCCAGTAGCAAACACCTCAACTCAGCTGCTCACTGGCTGGAAACTTCCATTCAGGAATATTCACACGTAAAACTTAATACGTGACGCAAACAGAGATATCCGAGGTTAATGTCAATCTGTGCAGCTGTGAACCACTCGGAGAAGCAACGCAGTGGCCTGACTCACCATCGCAAAGCTCAGGAGACGGAGAGTGTCTCTTTGTGTTAGTAAGATTATTGCAGGCTGGTTGGAGGACAGATTGGGATGTAACAGAGGGGCAGTCATATTAAGTCGGGTTGGGGGAAGGAGGGAGCACTCAATGCACCAACTGACTACAGAGGGCGCGCCTTCGTGGTGTCAGGAGAAGAAAAAGGAAAGAGACGGAGAACAATAAAGTCAGGAAAGAGGGTGAAAAAGGGAAAAGAAAAGTGCTGTAAGCATGACAGTCTGAGCTGAAATACTGCAGGATGAGAGTAGCAGGAGAGACCTACGCCAGAGAGTGAATCCAAAACAGGAGAGGGAAAAGAAAACACATTTCTTGAGGCAGATTGAAATTTCAGTAATACAAACATTTCTTGAAGGCAAGCCTGCTCAAAGCAGAAACAGTGTCTTTAGTGAGAAATTCAATTTTTTTCTTTCTGAATAAGCAATGTTAGACTGAGGCCTGATTAAAAAGGCAGAGGTTGAAGACAGGACAAGCATGCGATCCAACACCCTACTTATAAAACGAAAAGCTGAAGCTGGGTAGTAAGGAGAGAAGAACGGTGGCACAAATCAGTAGGAAAAAAGTGAAAAGAGAAGGACATGGATGAGCAGGATGAGGCCTCAGGGACGGACAGCGAAGTGGATGAGTGAATAACTAGTGAGGACAGAAGGGGAGAGAAGTGGGAAGATGGGAGGATAAAGGAGAGGAGCAAAGGGGGGGAAAGGAGAGGAACGAGTGGAGGACTCGGAGAGCTAGGTTGAGGCTCTGGGGATACACGAGTGAAGAGGCTGAGAGAGACATGGGTGTAGCTGCAGGGATGTCTGCTCCATTGGGTAGTTTTGCGCTAGAAAAGAAGGCAGAGATGGAAGTGTGAGCTCTGGGACCCAGAATCCAGTGTTTGAGTCAGTTAGGGGAGGAAAAGTGTATTTGCCCTATCATTGAAGCTCCCAGGCCAACCAGTAGTGCATCGTTCCGTAGCAAATGACCCTGCAGGAAAGAGCTGCGTTCGGATCTGTTTTCCATGTGTGTTTGAATTTTTGCAAGTGTGTATGTGTGTGTGTGTGTTTTTTTCCCTTTCAAAGGCAATTACTAAAGCTCAAGTATGCAGTGACCTGCCACTCAGGATTTCAATTATCATCTTCTCTGCCTGTGAACCTAAGCTTACCCGCAGAAGAATAACAACCAGCGTCTTGCGCAGATAAGGTAGCAGGCATCAGCTCTGGCCACAATGGATATGACTACATCTTACCAGATAACAGAACTATTAAAACATTTCAAGTGTGCCCGTAGAGCCGCTGTTATCATCTGCCAGGGGAGCTGCAATCTTTGTCTGAGGCAACAACAAGCAACAGAAAAACAAACAGAACAATGGGCAAAGAGGGTTGGTATAATGGACAGTATTGTCAAATATGTCTGACTCATAACTCGTGAGCTTTATTTCTTATCACTCTTACTCGGTATTATTTCAACACGCGTCTATTGCATGTGTGTCTATCCTGAAAGTGGGATCACGTCTTGTTCGTTTAGCTTGTTGTATTTCTTTATTGATTTTTTTTTCTTTATCTAAATCGGGGGTTCTAGGAGTGCTAAGCATCAGGTGTATTCAGATTGTTAATTTCTGTCATTATTTTTCACATATGTTCCCAAGTTGTGTGGCACATTTCAATTAAGTTCAGTCAGTAAACAGCACCTTCAAAACACGCAGCATGAATTTAAATATTTGAATATGAGATAAACCTGTGTCATAGGAGTGAAAATGAAATTCCAAAGAGCATTCATCATTAAAAGTGGGGATTACAGCGAGCTGCCTTATAGCACTAGAGGTAGTCCACATTTTCAAGAAATGGTAATGACGCCAATTAGCAGTTTAGCTTTTAATTACATGCACGCACACATAAACACACACAGGCATTAGCAAGCGGAGCCGTGTTAAGTCCTAACTAAGGGTCTTCTGTAAACAAATTGTTTCGCAGTGAACTCTGCGGAACAGTCGCTTCGTTGTTAGACAGTCATTTGTCACAGGAAGGTCACCGGCTGACCACTTGGCAGACAAATGTTCTATAAAGTGGCCTTTGGTAAGACACGGAGCTTCTAATCACTCGCTCAGATGAATGCTTAAAATGTAGAAAATGATTGCGAGATGAGCAAGTGGCAAAAGGAGTGAAGCAAACAAACTGCAGAATTAGTATCATGAGTAATAAGCAGTCCTCGCCTTCCACCCAGCTGTAAGTAATTCTCTTCAAGTGCGGTGACTAATTCATATGAAATGGTATCCATCACTGAGCAGGTCCTACATCGCCATGCAGCGCACTTGAATGTTGCAACTGTTTTGCATGATAATGACTGAGGCCAGGGATCACACTTCAATCCCCCCCACAAACTAAATATCTAATGTTACATAAAGAATGTAAAAGATTTGGACTATATGAGGTGAATGTAATCACAGAGTCAATTCTCGAGCAGGCCATCTCAACAAAATCCATGTTTTTAATCCTTCCACACATTTTGTAATAGGAACAGTATTATTTTATTCAAGCATGTATTCTTTGAGTTTCCATAATTGATTCGATGTGGAGGATAAACTGTCTCCATCTCTTAGACTTTGAATGAAGCACTGCTGCTGTTGTTGATACTCAAACGCATACTAAATTGTAAACTGTGCTGACTTGAAATGAAGACATTCATGCAAAGTTGGGAGGAAATTTGGGGATTTGGAAGCTCTATGAGAAATTCAGTGATTGCATTTTTGATTTACACAAGCAGAGTTTTCTGTTTGTATTCAATATTGTGGGTTTTAAGCACCAGATTTCCACTGCCATTGTTTCAGGTGTTGTGGTGTCATGTGATCCCAGTGTCAAGGCTTTCCTATCTAATATCTAAGAGGAAAAATAGAGGCTGGCAAATCCCATACATTTATACAACAACCTAACAACCTTTGAACAGCTGATTTAGTTGAAGACGAGATTATTTTTATACGATGACCAGTTAAAACAGTTCACACTAATCAGACTGCAGCTACAAGCCATTCTGATGATATTCAGCAGTATTTGTATAAAGACAGAATATGACTCCGCATTTGTACATGATTAACTGAGGTCACTGAAATCAACAGCACTCTATATATTACAGTGTATCTACAAGAAATTGTGATTTAACATTTTCAGATTTGGTTGAAAAGAAAATTCCACCTTTTCTCTCCCAATCAAGGTGGAAAAAAAAAAGCTTGTCAAAGAAATACGAAACACAGAACCGATACTACAACAAGCAACGTTTAAACTTAGTAATCAGTCCATGTATGAATCCAAAATCCAAAATTGAAAAAAGTAATTGTCCTTTTGTTTATCATCTTTAAATCTAAAAAATAAAACAACTTTCTTTTTGTACTTTACATTTAATGCTAAAGTCAAAGACAGGAAAGGAGAGAACAGGATTAGACTTGATATTTCATCTGTACAGTTTGTGTGACCACAAAGTCACTCAGTTCTTTGCGTGTTGCTCTCCATAAGTATGCAGCATCTCTGCTGAGGCAATGGTGAATCATTATTTAATAGAATAGAAGGCGTCTTGTTTCTTGTCAAAGTTTACAGCAGTTCACACAAGACAAGTGAAGCCCTTCAACAGGACATTCTCCAAAACACCTGAAAAGTGGTTGTTGAAGATGTTTCTGCCAGTCTCAGCAGTCACTATGAATTCCTGGATGCTGTCAGGCAACAAGTAACTGCACTTTAAACTTCTTTCATTACAAGACTTATAAAATATTTCAAAAACCCACGATGTACTGTACGCAACAACATAAGACAATAAAATTCAGCCCTCAGGTACAAACACTCAATCTAATTAGAGAGAAAATTGTAAATTACAGTGGCTGAATTGGCAGCACTGCTGCGCATCACGCCAGCAGGCATAGGAAAAGCATTGGGACTTTAACCAGATGGAGTCTCACTACGACAGAAAGCCATCGGTCCCCGCTAGCAGCAGTGACACCTGTAACATAGGCGCGAAAACAAAAAGGTCAGCAGCATCCATCCATACTGCTCCGGTCCTCTGAGGAAATCTTGTGGGATGAGCTTGCTTGAAAACAATAACACGGACTGATAACTTCCCCGAGGCAGCTGGTGGGGTCGTTACTCCCTTTGGATCTTAGAATTAGAGCGCGCTCCATAGTCAGCGACTTATGGTAGAATGGTGACTCAATGATGCAAATACGTCCTGTGGCACTGAGATGCTAATAATGAGCACCAAGGGCACAGTGTCACTCAATATATCAGGGATACAGTAGCTCCTCGTGTTCTGAAGGTGTTAAATGACCATGAAATATGAGCAGGAAAGAGAATTCTTCTTCTCCCAAAGGACAATATCACAAAGGCCACCTTGCTTTCTACACAGTTGGTATATTTTCTCACGGTTGCTGTTTATGTACAAAAATGTAAGTGTCAGCAATTCAAAACCACTATTTATTAGGCTGAAAAAGCCAAAATAAAGACATTTGCATCACAAGTGTAATGTACATAAACAACAAATACATAAGTGGAATCTTGTTGTAGCCAGTAATATGACATATGCAAAAAAAGAAGAAAAAAAAAAACATACTGAGATGAGTTTCTTATTTTAAGGAGTTACGTAAAAGGACTGGAATCCTACTTGAAAAAAAAAGAAAAAAGAAAAAGATTTGCAAATTTCATGTGCAAGATAATCCTACAATAAAGCAAACTAAAGTGAAGAAGACTGTTCTGAATAATGCAAAAGATAATTTAGGAGCACTGTTTTGTGAAGTTGCTTGCAGATTGTGTTATGAGGATTTATGAACAGCAATGCAAGTTTTCTTAAGGGAAGAAAGTCACTGAGAAAAGCATTTGTTTTAGATGTAGTCTGAGATGTGGAGCTGATTTCGGGACTTCTTTGGTGAGAATAGTGTTCAAAGAGTAAGTAGCTTGAGTGCCTTGGTCAAATAGAGAGCTGTGTGAGAAGCTGGCCAGTCATTCACTTGATCATTCAGTCTGCTCGAGAGCTGGCAAATCAGCCGCTGCAGCACACTGAGCTGTGCAAGTTGTCAATCTGGGTTCATTCTTTGCCCTCTGGTCAAACTATTCAGCCAGCAGAGTGGAAATATATAATCTGACAACTCACATTACACAGGACAGTGGAGGGACTGTCGGGCTATCTCTTCCCTGCAAGTTCAGGTGGAAACAGAGGCACAGATAAAAAGCAGAAAGAAGCGCTAGTGTGAGCAGAGCAGGGGAACATGAAAGCCGTACCCCGTTTATACAAACTTTATGAGCATCATTTAAACTGTGTGATAACCTGCGCCCAAGCACAAATGCATGAAAGCCAAAAACCCACACTGCACATTCAAAGTGCCAATTGTGATTTACCATTATTACAATCCAAATCAGCCAATGATTGCTAAGTGCACAAAGAACCGAAGTTGAAGTTTTATCTTTGGGATGGTTCTGATTATGAAATTGCCGGGCTGATTATATGGTACTCTTAGTATTATTTTAATTTTTCTGGGGTCTCTTTACTAGAAGTGGTTCTGGGAAAAAGCCCAACTGGAGGGAGAACTAAAGCATTTGTGGCAATCTTCCTAAATTATAAGTGGAATTTGTTTCTGTATTATTTTTTAGGTGATTCAGGTCATTTTAAACGACTCTGACTCTCAATTCCGGTTCGTTTAGGGGGCAGGTGGTTCAGGTTACAACAATATCCTGACAAACAAAATTCTGCTTTTACATCAAAGTATGAGTAAATAATAATCAAAACATATAATAATAATATAATAACTTAGTACATTTTCTTGATTATACTTAAATGTGGGTATTTTAAGTAACATTTAAAGTAAAGCAGTAATTTTAGGTATTTGTACTTTTGCTCAAGCAAAGACTCTGAGTACTTCTAGATTATTGCCTGTATCCGTCTATCAAGGTAAACAAACAATAATTAGATGAAGCCACAGTAACATTAAAGTGTTACTCTAAAGGTGAGTAAAACATCTCAATGAGCATAAAAGTAACTGAAAGTCTGTGTGTTGTTTTTGCTGTCACAGAAGAGACAAAAAGAGTCCTTGCTCATGTATCCTTACTACTCCACCCTCCTGAATTTTTAAATGTTAAAGTAATTACAACCATAGCAATAACGTTGTATTTTCTGGTTTATATTTTCATGTTTACTTCGGCTACTTTACCGTAAACCGGACAGCGAAGTCCAGTTTTGTCCTCGTGAAAGGTTTTGTAAGTGACTGTTATAACAGTTACACTATGTGGCTTTTCACCTGCTAATCAAGTGATTTAAATTATCGTCAATGAGTACATTAACTGGGAATAAATCTAACTCATGATTTATTCAGACAAAAGCATTAGAATTCAACTTAAGTAATGGTGCAAATGGACAGCAGTGTATATACAGTAGGTGTTTGCAGTCCAGTGCACATTTGCAAGCATTAGCTAAACTTGTTTGGGAACCAATAAGCATAAATGAAATCAGACTGCCTTGATGATTCATTTGAATTTCTGATTCCCAGTCTTACAGGTAATATGTAAAGTAGTAAATGGTTAAACATACGGCACTGCTTGGTGACAGCTCTCATTTCCATTAAATGTAGTTAGTCTGGTGATAACCGGTGAACTAGATCACAGATAGGTCCGTGCATTTCATCTGCGCCACCATAATGACATTACTCTTTGTCAGATTTTGAAACATTTGCATTACACGTGTACTTTGACTTTGATAAAAGAAGCACTTCGAAATGCTTTTTGAAAGTTATTGTTAGGACGGGAACATATTTTACAGAATTGCATCTTATTACATATCTTAATGTTGTTAGGGGCCTTCTTAGTTGGGTCCCCAGGCAGTAAGCTACAGTAGCTTGCCAAGTGGTACACAGTAATGTGCAATACTTTCAGGCAAATTAGATTATCAATCAGACAATACCATCAGGGAGCCACCTGACTGGTCCCAAATTAATTCTGCAACACGTCAACAACCCCGCACTTTGCATCAGAGCAGCTACACACACTTCCAGGAGAAAGGGGAGATCTTTGAAGACAGTGCCGTGGATTAGGAGTCAACACCGCCATATGCACATTTCACACTCTAAGCTGGTGTATGTGTGTGTGAGTGTTTGTCAGGGACATACAGGATGTATGATTTTTTTTTTCCTATCCAGGGTCACTTTGCCTCGAGGTGCTGCTTGTATTTTTATTTTTCCAGGCTCACACTCTACTTAAGCTCTGAACCAATTTAACACAGACCGGGAATGTAGAGAGAAGCTTGACAGAGTCACTCAAATCCCCGTCTGCACTATATTGGGGGCATAGCGAGAGAGAAATGAGGGTGAAAGATAGAGGAGAGGAAAGCAGTATATAAGGAGGGAGGAGAGGAAGGGGGAGCTGGGGAAAAGAAACAGATCTGCATGAGAGGGAGCATGTGTTTCTGTCTTGTATTAAAGGCAGCATACTAGTCAGCAAGAGTCGCTGAGCAAAAAGTAAATGATTCACTTGATTGCTGTCAAAAATGCAATTGCAGTGAAAGACATTAATAATTCCACTTGTTATTGACTGGAAGCAGCGTTTGACAAAAAAAAAAACATCAGATAAGTAAAGTTTTCAAAGTTGGGGGCAGCAGCAGTAGTGGCCATATGTATTTCCCTTTTATGCTGCCATTAAACTGATGAGAGGATTGTGAATTGAGGAGGATGGGCCAAATGAATTCATTTGTCACTTTCTAATTTCTCAGTTGCTCGGAGGCTTTTGCCAGCAGCTTTTTAAAAGTGGTGTTAAGAACAGTAATAAAGGCAGACCATGTAAATGATGAGCTCCAAAAATTATGCACTGCCACCTGTTAAATCTACAAGAGACAAGACATAATGCCAGAAATGCTTTTTTCCTGTACAAAGTCAATGCTAGGAATTAGTTAATTAATTAGACGACAAGGAGAAAGGTTGCAGCACATTTCTGTGTACGTTTTAGAGAAATAAAGAAATTGCACTCCAAATAGGAATCCTATTTCAACTTGTTTACTCATTTCTCGCATCTCAATAATAAATACATGACACGCGCCAGGCTGGGCAGCACTCGTTCAAAGCTAAAGCTTGCGCGACTGATCCAAGACGTCCATTGTCGTGCTGCAGAGTGCAGCTCGCCACTGAAAAGGCAAAGTGATAGGCAACGCCAGCGTTGTGACAAGCATGTCATAATCTCTTAGGCGTGAATAAACATTCTCTTTCAGAAGAGATTATTTTGATTTTGTCATGACAGAAGTGTGTGTGTGTCTTACTTCTGTGTTTGTGCAATTTGCCATGTCTGTGTGTGTGTCTGTGTGTGTGTGTGTGTGTGTGAACAGTCCAAGAAAAGAATGACGAGGCAGCCGGTGTTTGAGAGGTGAGGAATAAAAGAGCAAAAACCAGAGTGTGCAGAGAAAGAAAAAAAGAAAGTCAAAGCTTCCACAGTTTCAATTATATAAAACATTACAGAGCTTTATAATCAGGCAAAAATGTCTGTGAATGGGCAGTACGAAGAGGAGGAATATTCATAATAATAAACATTTTGAGTAAGCCATGAGTTGAACCTACAAAGTTCTTATCCATAATAAGATGTCTTATTAATTGCAACCCTAGAAACAAAACGAATGCTGAAATTTTTTATGTTGTCATCACTGAAGCATCCGACAGAGAAAACTTTTGGTTGTTTTTTTTGTTTTGTTTAGCTTTTTTTGTGTACTGTTAACATTGTCCATATTTTTGTCTTTACAAATGCAAAACAGTCCATGAATTCCTTTTCTATCCTATTAACCACACCAGGTGTTGTCGGATTCAACAAACACGCCGATAGGAAAAACATCGTACTTTTGGTGCAGTATCCTTGACAATGTCCCACTACCACAACAGTGGGGACGTCAGTGGCCAAAGGAGAGCTTTCTATTTTCATAGGGGAGACTGATGTTTATGAGGCAAGGGACCAGCGCCGGTCCAGGGGACATCTCTATCTGGGACAGGGCATCCATTTCATACAGGAAATACTTCCGCCGTAATGAATCTGTGGGGAGGAAATCAACTTAATGAGGTAACACCCACGTGACCGCTGAGGAGAGAAAATGAGGAGAGAGGTGTTTTGGGGAAGGAGAAGGGGTGGGGACACAAAGAGAAAGACGAGGCTAGTTGGACTGCTCGTTAATAAGCCCGCGGTAACAAATAAAGGGCTGTCAGGAGAAGCCTAGCGGGGGTTTAGGTGTGTGTTTGTGTGTGAGCGGATGTGTGTGAGCGGATGTGTCACACCTGGTCGCGCAGCCAGACTTAGTACTTGTTAACCTAACAGAGTCGGATGGCAACTTCTGATCCAGTGAAGCGTTATGTGACCTGGACCACTTTACACCAAGTAAAATGTGAGCAATTTTTAAAATTACATATCGAGCTGACTGGTTTCACTTAATAGGCTGCAGCAGAACGAATGTAAAATGTTAATTTACATGAATTGAAGAATCAACAGCTCAAGTAGGTCATGGCCCATTACACAATATGCGTGTACTGTCATTTTACACCAAACCTGAAGGTTCAACGCCAGAATAAAAAAGAAAAAATAGCTCTCTAATCTTTTAGAAAGACAAAGTTTTGAAAAAAAAATATGTTGGTTTAAAATGAGAATTAATTATCTCGATTTCCAAACAATTTGGTAACATAGCGGCTCGCATCATACAAAAAGAGCACTTCAGTTTTGAGGTAATAACGCTAAACAACAAAAGTCTGGCGTGCTTACAAATGCAGGCCAAGCAGTTTAGTTATTTAATATCCATGAAGTATTAGCACAAAAGAGATCACGCAGCAGAGCTCATGGACATCCTGCAAACACAAACACACAGTTAAAATAGCTGCCGTCTTTAAAGATATCTTGCTGTGACTCCACACAGCCTCGGTGTACACAACTAAAGTTGCAGGGCCTGAACTCGAGCCGAAGTTCATCCTCCTTATGAGAGCCGTATGTTTGTGTCACTGAGTTAATGGCTGCAGTCGCAGGAGGGGGCAGAGGGTTAGCGAGCAATAAGATGGACGGTGGAGGCAGAGTGCTGCCACGGGCTGCAGAGCGAGAGCAGAGAGGAAGATGAGCGGGGGGCAGTGCTGATGGCTAATGCAATAACCACAGCTGCCACCGAATCAGCCGGGAAGATAAAGAGCAATCAGAGTGGTCGAAGCAGCTCTTAAAAGTGGGAGCCGCAGCAAACATGGGTGGATGATGGACAGCGAGAAGGGATGGATGGAGAGCGGAGCACACAAAGAAATTCATTACATGGAGAACTCTGCATCTGTTATGTTGACTGGAATTTGGCAACTGTTTTTGAATGCCTAGACGACTGATGATGGCAAAAAAAAAAAAATCAATCAGTCGGGACATTTATAAAGATCATTATATAGTGGTTGGGTGAATGAGCTAAGGAAACTGTTTTAAGCACTGATTATTCCTAAAACAATGTGCAATACTATCAAAAAGTAGATAGCAGCAATTCCTATTATTTAAAAAGCTGAAACAAGAAAATGTTTTGTTTAAAAAGTGACCTAAAGTTGCAAATTAGTGTTTTACTAATCAACTCATCAACTAACTGAATAATCACATCAACTCTGTAATCAAAAAGAGTGTCTGCTTTACTTTTCATTTAACAGATTTTACTGTATTTTATAATAAAAAAATGGAAATTAATTATAAACATTAAAGATAAATGTAAATATAAAATTTAAATAAATAGGCAGTGAAAGAAAATGCAGTTTTTGTGATGTTATATATTGTTTATCATTAAATCTAAATATCTAATTGTATATGTGTGTGTGTGTGTGTCTTTGTGTGAGTGTGATACATATTTACATTATATTAATTTAGTTTCAAAAATTCTAAGTCTAAAAAGTCTAAATCTAGCAAAAGTGGTTATAGAAAACTTATGTATTTTAATCTAATGATTTATTTTACAGTTTTTTTGGCAACTCAGCTGCCTATTACTTTTTCCTCCCTCTTTCTATAGTATGTGCCAGCTGTGACAAGGGATGGCAGGTAGAGACGGCTTTGTTTCAAGAAGAAAATCTTCTGGATTATAGGCTTAATTGATGCATGGCCAAACAGATGGAAGGATCAGTCGTCTGTCCTAACAGAAACCCAGCTCACCATGACTATGAGGAGACTCAGCACTAATTTCTGTCTGGACACGGCCAACGCATCACCCATCTGATCTGGGAGTCAACGCGGTCACAACCAAGTAGCAGCAGTATGACACTTGTCCCTAATGAAGTGGTCAGAGTGGGATACATCAAAGACCCCCATGCTGAGTACCGTACACAACCCAACAGAAACAGATGTCTCTTTGGACTGACTTTGCTGGGAGCTTCCTACTCATCAGGAAGATGAAAGCAATTAATCAACTGTGTTAGTTCTTTTTCAAATCGTTTCGGAGGGAAGGGGTTGTAATCAAAGGCAGGGTCAGAAGTGGGTCGACTCACCGCCCAACACTCACCACAGGAAAAAAGGAGAGAAAACATCTGTGCTTGTGATGCTAATTTTGCAAATTAGCAGAGTGATTGCAAAAATTAATGAGATTTTCAAATCTGTAAATGGAATTTATTATATGCATCGTGTCCTTCTTGGAAGGGTTAGGGTAATACAAGGCGCCATTCCATTTTAACAAATCAGTTAGTCTTTTGCAGGTTTCAACACGATTCTGCTTCCTTTGTCCCAATTGTTTGACAAAAAATAAATAAAAATTCGAAAAGGGAATGAAATACGACGCACGGATCACCATTCACGGTTGAGTCTGAAAAACATCAGTCAAAGAGGTGGCACTGCCTCTCTATTAAAAGGTATTATCATTTTTATGGCATCAATTATTTGGCGAGAAGGGGTGTCATTTTTCACACGGCGGAAAAAAAAACAGACGACTTTCTCAAAACCCGTTTTATGACTTTTGGCAATTACAATCTAAATGGGTTATTAGGTTTGAGTGCTGCGGGGATATTCGTCTTTTTTATTGACAATGTGCCCCTTCTGAAGCCATTTGGGGTCAAATAACTTTTAACTTTGAAGCTGATTATCAATTTGCCATTCTTGAGAGGTTGAACTGACTTTCAATTCTGGTTTTCTGTTCTAATTCTTCACCAGAGTCTTTGTGAAGTCGACGGCTTAAGCTAGCTCAGAGTGAAAGTGAAAATGGAATTAAACTTAGTAAGAAGGTGCAATAATGAAAACCTCTTTATCCTGTTTTGGTTCCTGTCGTGTGCCTGTTACTAGTATGTAATAGTTATCAATTTACATGTGAATGTGGCATTTTATACTTCAATTGTTATTCTAATGTTACTGTAGTATTTGCACAAATTTTCACATCAGTATGGATTAAAGCACCAGCTAAACAGACAGTAAACACAAAGAAGCCAGTGACAGGGGAGAACAAAGAGCCTCATCCAGAGGTTTACAGTCATCTCTTCTACTCTATATGCAATCACGTCTCCTGTCTGTCACAAACAGCAAATCCTTTGCCAAACACCTTTGAGTACACCAATCCTATCAATTCAGAAGCAGGCTACAGCCTCCTTCAAGCTGCATCAAAGAGAATATCTGGGTACCCATGGATAGTCGAGCTGTAAACTCCTTCGCCTCGGCAACTATGTTTGCCTCAACAGGTCTACGGTAGTTTGAACCATTAAACCACCTCTCCTGTTTCTCCCCACTGCCTGAGGAAAAAATCAAATAAAATTTTAATTAAAAACATAAAACTACAGGAGAGCTGCCTTCTCTCCTTAAAAAAAAGGCAACTTTTTCTCTGAAGCTCAGATAAAAACTTTTGACATTGCAGGATACATACAGAATCACAAAAACATGAACAATAATTTAAAAAAATAACACAACTGTGCAAAATTCACAAAAAGGAGAGCTAAGTTGTTGGAAAAAGGTTGGAAAATGTTGGATAAAGTGGTGACAGTGGTGATTAGTGACTTGTTAGCTGCCAGAACTGCTGAACCTCGTTAACAACTGATGCAACGTGTTATAGTTTTAAAATTAAACGTAACACTGAAGCCAGTGTGGCTTCTCGCATCAAATGTATTAATTAGCGGGATTAGTATGAAAAACGGTTGCTTATTTTTATCACTGACACATCAGCGCACAGACAAGCAACTGGTATTGTTGGAAAGGTCAAATCGTGCGGTTTCATTTACTATGTGCTACAATTCGCTGCACTGAATACTTTCAGAGTAAATTAACCGAAACAGAGGATGTGAATGAGAACGAAAAGTGCTTCTGTCGGACTCGGAGGGTTTAAGCAACATTTGGTCTGATGTCTAAAGTGACCTGGTGGTGGAACTGTGACAAAAGAGGTTGTAAATATGCAGCAAACTATTCCAAGCTTTATGCGTAAACAAAATCTTAAATCATCTCCCTAAGTGGAAGCCAAAAAAAGAAAGGTCAGCACAATAGAAAAACAGTTCCTCTTTCTTTTTCCAAAGTGAAGAGTTGTGGACTGACTGTGTCGAGTGAATCACAATCGCCCAGATATGATGAAACGAAAGCCGGCATAACTACAAGCCAAATTTGACACTGTGGCTTTGGCCATAGCCCTGAGCTGAAGGAAAGAGGCTTTCACAGCTGAGCTTTTAGGTTTATCAAATTTGAAAGCAAATTTGAAAGCAAATTCTCTCTCCCCTTTCCAAAAAAAGATTTTTGGCTTAATATATGGCTCTAGGGATCCAAAAGATCCATTTGTGACTGTGGAGGTCTTGGTCTCAGACTGAGGAAGAAACTTTTTTGGCATCCAAAATTTAATGATGCGCCAAAAAAGTACCACAGAATATAAAATAAAACAAATAAAAGAAAGAAACTAAAAAATAAATCAGCACGTTCAAAAGAGGGCAAAAATGCAGTTTTATCGAGTTTATTTTTCGAAGACTAATGGCACTGTAAGTGAGCAACAATATACCACTCAGTGAGTAATAGCCATTTGTCTATATTATATTGTTTTGCTATCTCGGTGCAATTACTGCAACAGATTTTCTCGCCTTTACATGTTGACATATTTGGTAATTATCCATCGAAGTACTGGAGCACCTGCTAACTGAAACAATGACACAAATTAAGGAAAAGGGTTCAATGCGGCTCGGTTGCCCACAGCAGCGTTCGGATGAGTTACACCAGCTGCAAACAAGGATGTGTTGATATTTTTAGGATTCAAGCGGTGAGCCAGACTGCGAGGATGCAGTCAGGTAAACAAAGCAGAATAAGGCCACTAACAGACAGGCAGGGACAGTGGCATGTGCAGAAACAAGTTAACCACTGCACGACCTCTCCGCTTCCTCTGCTGGTTATACAAAGGAACTGTGGTTTTGAACAATGACTTGAGCGCACCGCTGTGAGACCTCCAGTGAAGTCTTTGTGCGTCCGGTGCAATAATAACTTCCCATTCACGGAGGCACACACATGATTCCCATGACATCTGACTGATTTCCAACATTTTCCATCTCCTGCTGGTTCGCATTCAGACATCAAGTTTAAGCCTAATGTGCCGACTGAAGATCTCTAATGTGGATTAGCTATGCATGGTGTCGTCTGCCAGAAATCCTTCACTCCCTAATGTGATATGACTGAAAGTGCTGCTATGTTGGTGTGAGTGTGTGTGTGTGTGCGTCTGGCTTCTTTTTTGTGCTGCGTAGACATGAAACCGTGCACTTCGGATAACTATTGCTTCACTTTCTATTTCAAAATCCACACCCTGAGGGAGTATAAAACATGTCTAATACTAGTCTGACCGTAAAAGCAACTTTTAAAGATGAGGAGACACCCACAGGTTCGCTACACATGTGCATGTAAAAACTTGTAAATCAGTAGTTGTAAAAACATAAAATCTGCGTTTTAAAAAAAAAAGCCCAACCTGGCCTGGCTGTCTTTTAAAATCAAAGTCATGATGAAGCGAGTGAGCCGTTTTGGATAATAATGCTGACTGTTCATGCTGACAGGGCAATTTTGCTAATGAGGGATAGTCAGGGAGTGAGGATTATAATGATTTACTATAGAGAACTGGTGATCCCCTGTAACCTAGTGGTTTGATTTGTACGAGCCAGGGTATTGATGTAGGCAGTAGAGGGGAGTGGTGCCTCAGTGGTAATACAGTGTGTGGACTTAAGCATTTATATGTGAAAATATCCAAAAATGATCACTGAAGCCTTTAATTTGTACCACAGGTTTAAATGCAAGAAAGCCTGTTAATGATGAACTTGCACTGACTGAGCATAGCTTTCCTTCGAAGAGAAAACTCCCTCTTCCACAATTGCATTGATCATTAAATCAACTTTTAAGGTGCCACAACAACTGATTTAGACGCTGGTGTTTGTGATTAGGGCCGACTGCCAACTAAGTGTGCTGACTTGTACTGACAGCAGCATAATTACTGCAGCAGACCTCACAGGAGAGACAAATACGGCACCTGATCAAATGGCCTTCTGTCCAAGTGCCAATGTGAGGTTTTAACTATCGTTTTCCCAGACAAGCCTGACCCCGGGCCACAGCCTTCAGCACCAAACTACAGATGATTTAATTCTTTCATCTCTACTGAATAGGTGGCTGACAGAAACAGCGTGATTTTTACAGTGATTGATGCTTGTGACTGGAGCTTGACAGCTGGCAACAAGGTACAAAACAATTGCTTTGCTTGTCTGTACAACTCTATTTCTGTTTAAATGTTTCAACATCAAACCGACGTCAGAGCCCCGGTATAGCCTTCAGAATTGCTCAGACGTGTGCCTCGCAGGTATCAAGATATCATTTGAGGGCAATTTTCACTCACAAAAAGCTTCAAAAGCGTGAACCTGTGCCACACTCGGTGATGCAGTGAGTCATCACAGATACAGCTGCTGTGCAACATCGCTGTGCTCTTGTTGTTGTACAGCAGCAGCGACACTCCAAACAAGTTCAAACCTTAACAACCTAAATGATGATTACTCACTCTTAATGTGTTTTTTCTTTCTCTGTACCAGAGAGGTGCAGTAATTTCTTTTGATCACAGCTGTCTAGACATGTTTTGATACTGCTATCAAAAAATATGAAAATATTAATAAATTACTGTATATATTATCTTTGCAGCTACTTTGCTCAAAGCTCATTTAAGCCTCTGAACCCCAAAATCCACCAGTGGGTTTAACAGGTTTGTGAGCTTTCAAAATTGACCAAATGGCACCATTTATCAGAGCCAGAAGTTGTGAAAATTAACAGCTTTGAACGAATCATGCGTGGTGCGTGGTTCTGTTGGGAAATGGAACCAAACTTAACCTTAAAATTGCAATATATTATTGAAACTACTATTTTCTACATGTCGTATTTCATAAAAAGTGAACTGTTTGCACCAGAATCTTAAAAAACACAAACACGTGTTCAGCACCACTGAGAAAAAATGACTAATTCAGCTGCGACCAACAGTCACGTAACAAAAATTCAGGTACTATTTGGCTGAGCTGCAGGCCTTGTTTACACAGAGCAACGAGACAACAAATATGCAAATAAATAAGAGAGCTTGAGAGGGAAAAATAGAAGATACTTGAGCAACTAAATAAATCCAGCATGGTTCAAAAATACTATACAGAGAAGTAAGTTGTAAAGGAAGTTGTTGGACGATATATTTAAGGTGAAATGTCTTCCTGGAGTTATTATGCATAGTGGTGTGAAACATACCGTGTTTGTAGAGATTGTAAGTCGTAAAATATCTATAGCCGCCATTTTTTCCCAGTCATGGTAAAAACGGGGCATTTGGAAGAATGTTATCCATATTGAATTCAGGTATTTATCATGAATGAATAAAGAAAAAAAACAAAAGATCTACATTACTTTTTCTATGACCTGTGAGTTCTCTCTACTTGGTTGTGCTGCTTCCATTGAGGTGCCAGACCTTTATAATGCAGGGGAAAAAATGAGCCCTTAGCAAATAGAAATGTGACAGCAGCAAAGAACACCCAGAAGCTGCTTGGGTTCAGAGGGTCAATAAAGAAATGAACAGTGTTGTATTCAACATTTTAACTCAATCATTCAACCCTCACATTATTGTTGAGATAAATACTGTTTAAACATCCCGAAAGGCAATTTTGCTTTTTAGCTGGGTCAGCTTTGGTGAGGTAAATCGTTGCCAAAAACATAAAGAGGCCATTGTTCCTCAAATACACCCCAAAAACAAAGTGCTTCCAGCGTTTTTGAGCAACAGCAGATGGTGGATTAAATAAAAGACAGACTGAAAAAAAAAAGGATAAAACAACACACCTGATGAAATGCCAGGGAGGGCAAGCGGCAACATGTTGTTGTGGGAAATATAATCTTAAATTGGACAGCCACCTGCATTTATGACAACAATGGCATAGCATGCATACTTCCTCTGTGTCATTTCATAATTTTAATCGTGATAAGTAACTAGACTTTAAAATATTGATGTTAACATGTCAAAAAAAATTGATGAACTCAATCTTTTTGACCCTGTGCAGCAATGCAACACTGTCATTTTGTAAGGTCTTAACCTTGAACTGCCTTGAGATCACCTAAGTTGTGAGCTGGTGCTACATAAATAGAAGTGAATTGATTTTAGTGGTACCTTTGAAGAAGCAGTCCTTGCTGTGCACCACATAGATCCGTCTCCTCTCCAGGCAGGCGGTGCGGTAAACCTCACAGTGGTTCTCGTAAAACCTGCCGTCTGAGCCGCACACCGGCACAAAGGAGGGACGGCACTTTTCCTGGCAAACGCACTCGGCACGCCCGGTTGCTGCCATCAGCACGCATTGCCGGCCCCGTCCACAGTAGGTCCTCCGGCAGGGACCACCGTCTGGGTCGGAGAGGGCTGGAAGAAGGAGAGACAAAAGAGCTTTATTTTCATAGAGAGTGTGAGAGTAAATATGCAAGGTCATAAAATCTTATGAGAGAAAATCCTTCAATTTTAACTTGTCTATATGACTCTGAAACAGTCGCAAGGACAGAGATAGAGATCAGCTGAAGCGGCACAATGCAAAAATAAAATGCATCTGTCTCATCAGCACAGATCCCAAATTTTGGGCTGAGGCAGACAAAAAGTATTGCTTTCTCATAGATCTGTCCTCTTTGAAAATACAAAAATGGTGTCTAGTGTAGCCAATAGCAAGAAAGCTTCTCTTTAGACAAGATGTAGCTTAACAAAATTAAAAGAAACAACATGAAACTGCAACCAGGGGGCCCTCTTTGCTACTGTAATTTCTGAAAGCCACGAAAGAAAATAAATGTGAAAAATTAAAGTTGTCTGCTTTCTGCAGACCTACAGACCTACAAGCAAATGTATAAAATTTGGCATTTTCCTCAGTTTTGGGGTCATTTATTTTGGGAAATAGAAGCTATGTCATCATTTTTGACAATAAAGGCACTGCTTGACAACAATATATTTCCCAATATGTCCGTCTGTATGGAAAATTTAAATGCAAATTCCAATCGAAGCCTGCTATAGATACATGACTGTAATAAAACACCGGAAAAAATATCACTTATAACACAGTCACATGTTTTATACAGTATGCACCAGAAATAGAAAACGAAGAACCAAACACCTCCAAACCTGATTGCAGTTATGAGACAGTGCTAACAAGAAGAACCCGCTGAACTCTCTACAAATCCAACAGCCAGGTGTCCCTATTAACACTTCTCTGCACTTATTCGCACGTACATATGCACATGTGTATACAAACACACAATCATAGACATAGTTGACGACGTAGGAGAACTCAAATTTAAACTAAAGCTGACACCTTCTGCCTTACCGGCTCTAACTCCTGTCAACAAACACACAGACAAATCTACATATTAACTATATTTTTGTGTCAGCTACTTCCCAACATACACACACACACGCACACACACGCCCAGCTGCACACAAAAGCATCTCCATCATCACTGCTCACTGCCTGGGACACCTCGCCTCTTCCCTCTGATTTAATCTATCTGCACTTAAAGCGAGTCAAAAAGCTGCTGATCCAGCCACATGCTCCACCTTGGATTGATCTTTCCTGACTCCATGCGCTTGACCGGAACCCCTGCTCTCTTGTTGTGATCTGAGCCCCCCTCCCGTGCCCTGTGGGGTTGTTGCCATCAAAACAAGACACTTAAAAAGGTACAAGCCAAGAATTTGGTGCCGCTCAACTCCATCTTGCTAATGGGAGTTAGAGGTAATTAATTAGATATGAGCTTGAAAAACCTTCCCAGAGTTTACACATTATTCATATAATCATGAGGAAGCTCAATCAATATTATGAAACATGAAATACTCCCACGCAGGCACTCACAATACTGACTTTATTGGCAGAGCTGCAACTCCAGAGTTGATTTGATATAACATTAAATATATCTATGTGTTTTTATCAGGAAATAAATGCATTCTATAATGTAGATTAATAATAATGACATATAGTTGATGGTAATGATGTTTTTTTAGTCATTCTGACAGTTTATTTTTTTTCTTTGCTCTATAAAGACCATTTTATTCACCATTAGAGTAGATTAGAACCTCTGAACTCCCACACATTCTGTCCAAGCTGTTACAAAATATACAAATGTCAAAAAGTAGTTGAAAACTTGAAGAATGCAGCCATCACAGGCCTGTGGCTGGGCATTCCTTTAAAACATACTGCTCTGAGATCAGATTAAAAAACTAAACTTTCTGTGTAAGAGCAAAGCTTTGCCCTAATTGTGTCTGTTATCTTTTATCATTGAGTCTTCTTTTAAAATTTCCAAGCATTCTGCCTGTCTCTTTGTTAACCTTTGATGTGAACAAGCTCTGTTATTTGCCATGGAAACCAGGGCAATCATAAATGAGATGACTGTTGGCTGCAGCGCTGCGAGAGACAAATTGCATGGCATGAATAAACTCAATGGCGAGGTAGAAATGAAAACATTACGAAAGGGTAAGAAGGAAAGTATAATTCTAGCAACTAGAAAAAATAAACTTCTCCGACAACATTCTAAAAGTTGCTGCCCGTTACACTTCATTCCAGTTCTGGGACACTGTGAATGTTTTACTATTACAAGAAAATAAATACACGTCTTGGAGGGACTTGATGGCCATTGTGTTCCTGCTGTTTTGAAGCTGAGTCAGTTAAGATGCTGAGACGGGGTCAGCTCTATTATCCTTCTGTGGAATATAAGGCTAAAAACCATACTGGCTTAACTTAAAAGAGCCCAGTCCATGCTCTTATAATCAAACTGCTGAAAACAGAAATTCAATTTGCCTGGAGTATAATCATATCTCAACTCTCAGCATATTCAATAATAGAGGTAATGCGCTGTTGTCGGAGGACAAAAGTCCCTTAATTGCATGAGGCCGATTTGAGAGCCGACGCACAGAGGCACACAGGCGCGCATACACACAAAAACACATACATTAATACACTTGCACCGTCCTACTCAGGTGTCGCAGCCAAGCGTATACACTTTCTGTATTCAGTCACTGCCTAAAACATAGAGCAGGCAAACACTGTCAAATAACAAAACTACTTTACAATTAGTCCATCACTTAATGGTCATAATGATTAATTAGCAAAACTTTTACAGTTACTGTTAGCCCTCACTACTTGGGAAAGCAATTTAAAGACATTAAATTAGGAACTTGTGATGGCCATTTTTTCATTGTATACACTAAAGAATAAATCCACAAATAAGAAATAATTGGTAGAATAATCAGTATCTGCAAAAAGAACCAGCATAGCCCACAGGTACGTGCAGTCTGACCTGCCTTAGTAGGTCCGACTACTTCTTTATCATAATTAAGTGTTAAGAAGCGAAGGAAGCAGCGGGTTGGGGGTTTGCCAGGTAACTTCCCCCAGGAGGAACATGAGGAGGGGACTGAGGAGGATGCGGGGAGTAAGACAGACTCAATTCCTTTTTATCCAGTTTACTAATTGTTCTGCGTGTCTCGGCGAAGCATCTGTGGGAAATGCAAAATAGCCCAGCTCCCCTGTGACCTTGCTGTTCATGTCAAGGTCGGGGACGATTACAAGATCGTTTGTATTCTCCAAGCGTGGGAGATTAAACGCTTAGCAACAACCGTCCAGTGGCAGTTACCCACCGGCGATGTTTCTTCCTACTTCTTCCTCTCCCCTTCACTCCATCAGCAGCACCCCTCCCTCTCTCGGCCTTTCCCGTTTTGTTTGGAGAAAAGAGCAACTCAGACAACACAAACAATAGCGCATAAAAAGTTACATTTACAATTCACAAGCTGGCTGACATTTAACTAAGTCCTTGTGCTCGCATTCATCCTCGCTGTAAGTTCTTTGTCTCATGCTCTCTTGGACCATGCTGGCTGCAATTGTGGCTTGCTTAAGAGGCTAAAAGTGTCGTCTGATAATCCTCCCTGTCTAAGCTGCTGGCACAGTACTTATAAATGGCTCGTGCAAGATCAGTGCATTCTGTGGTGCCAAGACAATGCCAGGCTGACCATCCAGTGTCAAGCCCTCGCATCCTGTCCATCCAACTCTTTCTCTTTTATTCTTCATTGGTTTCCTCTGTCTTTTCTTTTTATTTCTCGGTGCATGCGTGTAGTCTCTTTGTCAATAGCCGTCCAGTTTGGGCTCAGAGAAACTGAGACCAGACATTGTCCACTACAATCACAGATTTCCAGGACATGTTTCACAAAGAACACTATCGATAATTACATGGGAACATGGGGGATTTGGACAAAGTATTAAGACCATTTTGGCTTTATCTGTGTGACATTTTTCAACAGTCAAACATAAGTTTCCCCCTTTATTCCCTTTCATGAAAGCCTAAGTGGAAGAGAGCAAAACAGCACGACTGACTGCCTTTTCATTTGCCAGGAGAAGCCACAATCTTGTCAGTCTCAGCCCCTTGCTGAATCATTGTGATGACGCTATGGGTAATTTGAATCCGGAGCGAGGTGCACAATCTGTAAGTACACAATCGCATACGTATTCTACAGCACGTTAGCATAAAGAACACAGCGCGCGCACACACACAGAAGCAGAGACAGAATCAGAATATGTCACTTCACTCGGGAAGCAAAGGACTTAACGTCTAAACCCTCGCTCTATTTAGCACCTAAAATATGCCTCAATATATTTATACCTGAGGCGAGACTCTCAAGCTCCTTAAATCCCTTTAATATTTAAAGGCAATCACAACAAACTTTATTTATTTTGTGTTTAATCCACCTCCAGAGAGGGGTAGTTTGTTGTTTTTGATACGTTCTCCTCAGAGAGACAGAGGGACACTGCCGAGCTTCTTACTAATTAGACTGGAAGAACATTTGCCTGCTGATGTGGGACTCGCTGCCTGCAGCATAATCGTGTTCTAAACCACCCCAATCCTTGGAAAAAGAGAAGCTGCAGTCACAAACCCTTCAGGATACGGGAGTGGGACATTTACAGAAACAGAGGCGTGTGGTTTTTTTGGGGGGGTTTTTTTGCCAGCAGACAGATTTTGTTAGATGTGGTTCAGCTCTGAAAGTGTCCTTGTGCCATCTTATTCACTTCACACGTGCTACATAGCGAACATGTGTGTACGGAGGGCATGAAGAAGTTGTTTCTGAATGTGTTTTGCAGCCTCGAGAAGAGCCCAGTCACATCTGCTGACGCTACAGATCATTCTATTTGCTCTGAAGCAGATGTAGATAATTAAATATTGAGACGCGCCGTCAAACACTGTCTCCCCGGTGCTGCGCGGTCGGACAAAGCACTTCTGACATGCACACTGAGCTGGAATATCAATGGACAACAGCGGCCCTTGGCGCCAGGTGAGATATGCTGTGGCATACACACAGATAAGAACAAACTGTCAGTTTTGCTGCATTGTACCAAAAATGATGATATTTTTCTGAGCAAACAGAGGATGGAACCCGGAATACAAATAACCTGGGGCAGGATGTACTGCAGAGTTGTTGTTTTTTTAATGTTATTTGGATATTTGAGGCAAACTTTTTTCCCTTTGTTCATTAGGATTAAATCTGAATTACCTCCTTTACTCTAAGATTAATGATACACTTGCTAATATAAAGTAAGTAACTGTTTCCCCTCAAAAACACTGTAAAGACTAAAAAAAAACACAGGGCAGCAAAGTTACTGAATACACATACAACAGCTACGTACATCAATATATAAAGACACTCAATCAGACCAGACAACAGACATGGACCTCCAACCAAAAAATTTCAACTTTATAATTCACGATGTCTGAGAAAATGTACTAAATTTAAATGAGACATCAAATAACAACAACATCTATGCACACTGTTTACCAGTTTTGCTTTGTTCTTCTGCTATTATATTTGATGCTAACTGTCACAACAATTTAAAAACATTTTAAGAAGAGTGACAGGCAGCTAGTGGATCAGAACCCACATAAAATTATCTTAAAATTAACTCACCCAGGAATGAAATTGGTCAACTCAGGCTTAAAGTCAAAATCCTATTTATATATAACTCAACTACAATATCTCAGTATGTATGCATAAATGTAACCGACGTGTTCGTTTGAATGAGTGACCTCAAGGTAAGAGACACACGGAGGTGACAATTTCATTGCACAAAGAAATTGTTATTGCTGCACGTGACAATAAAAGTCACTGAATCCTTTCAATTTGTGTCTGATTTTGAAGCTTCAATATTGTGGATAATTTCAAATGTTCCTAAAAAAAAATTATCAGCAGGAGAGAATCCCAAATTAGAATACCACACAGACAGGAAAGTTGGCTGTCAGGCGATGATGGAACATGTTATCTGCTAATACAACAAGGACAACATGTTGATTAAACTCAGCACACACCAGCAGTGTCAGCATGCTGATATTAAACAGTATGCTTTTCATGTTTTTCACAATAGAGCTGCATGATGAGTGGATGGAATGTCATTTTTCCAGATATTTGATAACAAAAAGAAGAATAGACAGCAGAAAGCTTAAAAAGTCAGTCAGATAGGGACAGAGATATCTATACAACAGCAACGCAAAGTGGTGGATTGATGGACCAACACACTGATCACAAAATGACTTGAACAAAAAGGTAAAACTCACTTTGAAACATCCTGTCTCTTCCCAACTCACTCTGGACAAAAGAAACTACAGCAACACCACTACGTTAAGGAACTTGAGGAGACAATTACATTTTATATTAACTTGCTTCCGGGGCTATTTTTCTCCATTAAGTGAAGCAAATTACCCATTACCTCCATGACCTCTTTATTAATGGCAGGTTAGTCATTACCTCTTTGTTCAGAACATCTGAGTGGATGGACTCTCGAGTCACCACAGGTAGCCGACTCAAGCAGACCTGTTTTACTGTGAAAAATGTACTGGCGAAGACTGACATCTACACTTGGAACCTCCTAGTCCTTACAGCTGCAGCTAACTGGTGGAGGCTGAAACTGTGCAAGAATGTGGCAGTTAAAGAAATAGAACTGCTACTTAACATCTGAAAACTATTCCATGTTTGGAGGAGAGAAAAATCTATGATGCTTAAAAGGCGCTGTGCACATACATAAAATCACTATTCTAAAAGCATGAGCTCATGAATTGGTATCAACAACTGACTTTAATACCATATTTTTTTCCCCACAGAGAAGAAAAGGATGACAAAGATTTAAAACTGAACCCTGACTACTTGCATGACATCACAAAATACTGACGGTGGAGGAACTTTCGCTGATTTTTGAAGAGGCCTGGCTGATGGTAAGCCTCAAGGAAGCAGTCATAGCTGATTAAGTGTACTTGTCAAGTGCCTTATTAAGACATGCTGACTCCGTTTTCCTCCCTGTCTTGATGTTTCTCTTGCGCTCCCCTCCTCGTCTCCAGATTATTGATTGAGAAGGACGCAAATGAAAAAAAGTAATCAAGTGAAAAGACGAGACGGTCGCTGCTGCTGCTGTTTATGAACTCCTTCTATGTGTTGGGACGCATGTAAGAGCAGCTGTGCTTTTTGTAATTATCAGAGCAAAAGATGTAATGCTCTACACATCTATGCTGCTGAGATGACAATATAGCACACACAGAGATTCTCATTCACTGCCTTAGCTGTCTGAAACTACAGTCCTTATGCATGCATAAATAAATGCAGGAACATTACATGATACTTGGTGCTATCAGAAAGCTCTAAGACTAGTTATAGAGCTACAAGATTGCATTATTGTCATGTGCTGGCAGGCAGTAACTGTGACACGTGGCCTCTGACAGGTGTCCATTTGAGATTTGTCCATTGACCTTTAACTGGGGCAGAGTAGAAAACATTACATTTGTTGGCCCGAGATGAGCCAACCTTCATGATGAGAATCCTCAGCAGTGAGGAGAGTTGGGTCTGCGGCTACCATCAAGAGTAGACATAGCGCAGTGGAAGAGTTTGCAGTCTTCAAGACCTTGTTGCTTTCTCAACAGTCACATGGATGAGCACCGCAAATTCCTAAATTACCTGAAGTGTGATATGATGGTATGTGGGGGCTCCAATGGCACTGAGCATCTGGTCATAGTCCAGTGATTATGCAATTTTTGTTTTTTTGGCTACAGCCACTCATTCATTGCTCTCAACCCACCCTACTTGCAGGATTTGGTTTCCTGTGGTTTCTTCCTATGTCCCAAAATGAAGTTCACTTTTTTTTTTGACACAGTTTAGGAGATTCAGCGTCTGTTGCAGATAGTGCTTGACATGCTTATATAACGTTAGTTAAAAGGAGCGTTACAAGCACTGCAGGAACGCTGGGAGTGATGTGTTGCCGCACAGGTTGAATACTTCAACAGCAATGATGGCTAAATTTAAATTAGGTACGGCTTAGAATTTTTAGAGGCACAGTCTCTGAATTTTCTGATTGCCGTTCTCTTTGACAGACTACATTGGGGAAAAAGAGAGAAAGGCTGACTTGCCCTCCGCAGAGCAGGAATATTCAGTCTGTGCCTCAGACAAAATGTCACCAGGGTAATCTAGCTGGTTCAGCTGATAGGTCTGTATTGATCTTCTGATCCCCTTGTATGTGCAGCTGCTCCACTGAGAGCCTCAGATCTCCAGAAAGAGCGACCTCAGAGAGCCAGGCGTCTGCCTGCTGCTACTACTGCTACCTGGGGCTCCCGACACAATACCCTGCACATCAGATAGTTGGGTATATTTGGCGGGGGGGCGGCACGGTGTGGATAATTGTTTGTCTAGGGAGGGCTCAGACAATAAAACATGATGGTCCACTCCATGTCGCTATTTTTAGAACCCATGTAATTTGCTGACACAGTTCTGACATTTACATTCTCAACACATATTATGTTGCTGTATGTTATAAACCTTGAAAATCAGTATGTGACCTTTAACCCTTCACTCCATCTTGTCCTATAAAACTTTTTCAAACTTTTCTTAATTCCTGGTAAGTCGATGTTTTGTAAAGACAAGCTTGTGAAATGACGGATGCTCTGTTGCGATAACGTATGCTGGTCATGAGGTATGCCCTATTTTGTACAAATATTCAATCATTTAATTCTATCCACCAAGCCGTTGTCGTGGGAGTAATGGGGGCTGAAACCATTGCACCGGCTGAGCAGAATGTGCAAAAAAAGAAGATTTGTAAAACTAAGATTTCCAAAATTATTCATGAATTTCTAATGGAAATAGATTCAGGGATGACACAACATGTCTTTTTTTCAAGGAAATATTGAGTGTGATGAGAGAAGACACATAAAGTGAAAGTAAAATTGAGGAAGCCAAAAAGGCAAATAGTGCTGGTGGACCATCTGGGAGTACAAAGCTCTGACAGCACAGGGAACCTACCAGAGTAAGCAGGAATTCACACTAGGCAGTCGTCATTCACATGGTCACATTGGCTGTGGTATGACAGGTATCTGTTTCTCACTCTGTGGGCTGCTCACCCCAGGGGACTGGAAATAATTTGGGAGGGTGGCAGGGCTTCCTCTTGTGAAATAATGAATTTCTGATACAGCCTCTGGGCTTTCCCCAATAATTATGTAGGAAGAAAAGCTGGAAAAGGGCAAAAAAAAAAGAAAGAAAAAAGAATTGTTTAGCATAAGAGTTTGACAAACTGGAGAAGTTCGAGTCTGGGGTGCTCAGAAGTTGGGCTTTTGAAATTATTTTAATTCAGATTTTGGAGGCCACAAGGGAAGTCATGTTTTCCTGGCAGGTGTCACCACAACCATTCTACAGACTGGGCTATAAATGTGCATTGCTATTAAGTACAATATTCTAAAATTACTGTATTATTATTTTACTTACTTTGTGAAACAAACCGATTATTTCGTGCCACTGACAAATATTCCCATTTTAATCAAACAACTTAATTGTATTCTGAACTTAATTAAATTACATGTTATATTGTATGTAGGAATATGTTTTTCCATCCATATTCATGGTTCCAAGTGATCATACAGCTCTAATCCACACTGAATACAAAGTAGCCTGAGTGTCACGATTTGTTCATGAAAACATCTGACAATTTTATCCATGTGCGAGCTGCACACCATCTGCTTCAACTCCAGAGGGCTCAGAGTTCCAGAGCATGCTTAGCTGCTCCTTACCTGACTTTGTGTATGCAATAATCAATGAGCAGTGTTTTACTCAGCAGCATGTGCCTCGAGTAGAAAAGTATATTTAAAAAAAAAAAAAAGAAGTCCTAGATAGCTTCCTCTAATTGATCTCCAAGATTTAAAGAAGCTGGTTCCCACTCTGTGCTATATTATTTACTGCAGTTTTACCACTGCTGCACTGACAACTAACACTCCAGCAATATAAGTCTTCAGTATTAGTCCTCTTCATCTGCCACACTCATATTTTCACATTAATGCCAACATGGCCAAGGATGAAATAAGCTCCAAAATGTATTTTTCTGCAGTAGGTTTGAGCAAGCATGAGAGTATGGGGAATATAATCTCTCCTGGACAAAAAAAAAACCTTCCTTTACATTTCAGGAGTGTACAAATGGAACTTGTTTGAAAGGAGCTGTCCCTCCTGTGTTCTCTACACTAGTCTTTGGAGCTATATGATCTCACTCTTCAAGGCTTCAAATAATTTTGTATCTCAGTGTTTTTGTCTGCAAATGCACGTTTTGTTGTGTTTCCAGAGTGTGTAAAATGCTTGTTTTCCCTTATTAAAAATAACTGTTTTACCATAGCTCTAAAGCTTCAGTATATTACGCTCCCACTCCAGCCCATCCCTTTATTATCAACATCTTAATCCCTTTGATCCATCTTCAGCCTCATCTTGCTCTCACCTCTCACCATTTATCTCTCTATTTATACATCTCTCTACAATATATACTGCATTTCTGCTGACACAACACCTGCACCTCCCTCCCTGCAGGGCTCTGGGAGAACAGAGACCAAGCACCCACGATGGCCTTGCTCCCACAGCCAGGATGACTAATAACCTCCGCAGGGCAAGAGGCTGCAGAGTTGAGGCACAAAGGTGCTTTCTCTGTTGGGTGGGCTTCAGCTGCTTAATGCTCTTTTTACACAGATATAGTGCTGTGAACCGAATCCATTGTGTACATTTAAAAGGGGTGAACACTTCGGGCCACAACAGGATTTTTTTTTATCAAAAAGTACTGAGTCATCAGATAAAGAAAAATGATCCTCTTTACTCAGAGTTAAAAAGCGCTGCAGCGTGCTCGGTTGTGTGTTAGAGATATACTGATAGCGTTTATAATTACTGATTATAAATTCTGAATTTTACCGTTGCTTTCCAGGAAAAATGGGACACACAAAACTGTGCAGCAATCCTTTGTAGTCCGTTTCAAAAACATCACTTTGTTCAATGGATACGAGGGATTTTTTTTTTTCTATTTGTTTCTTAAAGATAACACATTAAACAAAGTCTCCAACTGTATCGTCTCTGTGTTGTCTGTGGCACTTACTTATTTAAAAATGCAACTGCAATTTCATAACATATACACTGTCTTGATGCCAACACTTGGAAAAAATGTTAACTATGTACAGTAAATATTTTACTACTAACATTGTTCGTTTGTTTCTATACTTGTCTCCAATTTGGGGTTAACCCGAGTTTGGAAACAACAATTCAGCAAGTGAAGCACTATTGGCAACAACGTGGCTTTAATAGAACATTTCTGACAACAGTGAAGCTCTATGGCACCGCAGCTCTATGAGGCTTTGGATACACAGAAGATATTTGGTTTGTGGTTTTGGCATTTTCAGTGTAATAATTCAACATTAGATCACTAATGTGCTGCATGGACATGCAGTTGTATGTTAGTGCATGTTTCATAATCTAGGTTCTTTCAGCACAGACTCTTAGCTTGAAATTAATATATTTAGTTGGTCCTCAGTCTGGGAAAAGCTTTAAAAGACAATATAGAATCAATGAACAACATGCACTCATGTACCTGCCGTATAAAGAACAGGCACACAAGTGATTGTGTTTCTTCTCTTCTGGCAATTGCAACTTCAAAACAAAGGGATTATGACATTTGTTGTAAAACACCAGCCTAAAAGTCAATGCATAACACTGACTTGTCACACATGATAATATCAGATCTGATTTGATGTTTGAGTTCAGTTTTTGTAATGCAGGTACAATTATCTCTATATTATCAGCAAACTTCAGCAACTGTACATTTAAGGTTGTCTTTGACTAAAACTAGTTGGTTCAAGTTACGGATACGTTGCTGTGAAAATAATTACAGAATAATCAATTGTTAGTCAGACACAGCTGTCAGAGTAGAACACATTACACGCCCCGACACCCTGACCTCCACACAAAGGCGACGCCGAGTAGCAGCGTGGCACACTCTTGCATCATAACATGTCTGTCATTTGATGCCTGTTGAACGCACCAGAAGTGCATATCTAGGATCTGACCTTCCAAGAAGAAATGTGATGAAATTTCCTGCTTTTGTTAAGCATTAGTGGCTGTTATTATCATATCAGTGGAGCATTGCACATCAGCTGGCAATAATCCGCATGTCACCACCGACAGTGTGCGGGCTTAAACAGAAAGGCGTCTGTTTTGATGCACAACATATACTGCAAGCATACATTGCTCTTTATTATATTCTTGGCAACATAAATATTATACCACGTTCTGTATTTGTAGAGCTGTTGGTCTCAGCAATAGATCATGAACTGTAGAATTGCCAATAAAAATATACTTTCCAGGGGCACTGGGCTGAGAGTTTTTTTTTTTGCTGAAAGCACATTCAAAGGCTTCTGTGACGGGAAAAAAATAAATAAATTCCGTATCTATAGACATGAAAAAGATTAAGAAACGGTGGCTAAAAAATACATCATGTTGGAGACCAGCATTTGCATAAGATTAGTATTATCAGGGGAACTTGTGTCAAGGAAGATTCAGGAAAGATTAAAATCCCAAATGATCTGCACTATTATTACAAATCACTGGGCGTCCCCCAGGTGATATTAGCACTGTGCGAGAGGAGCTTTTCACTTCACGTCATCTCGAGCTTTGCCATTACACAGACTGCTGATGGAGTGGAGGATATATGCATGCTGAATTACTGTGTGAAAAAAAAAAAAAACGCGTGTGAATACAGATGCACTACACTCCTTATTGATTTTCTTATGCTTTTGTGCTTGCATAAATATATGAAGAATATATTTTCAGCTACAACTGCCAACTGCTTTCTGTGTGTTTATTTATTTTTTTACTCCCAGCAAATGTGTTTGCAGCACAAACAAACACAAAGTTCATCAAGTTGTTAATCAAGTTTGCGTTACAGATGTATTTTAGTACAGCTAGACGGCGATGCATGGAGGAAATTTCAGCTTTTTCATCAATGAACACTTAGTCTGGACACAAAAGAGAGGCCATACAATAAAAATAAAAATAAAAATTACTGCAGGAAACAAGCAGCTGAGTAATGCGGCTGGCGTTCTATACAGCTACTGAGGCAGCATTATCCTGATGGAGATCGTATCGGACTGTAGTTACAATACACCTGACAGTATGTAAACAAGTGGGACTCGCTTGCTTGTGCTGGCTTTGCTAGTGTATTGTTACAAATATGTTCACTGAATTGTGACACCAAACGTTCAATTGCCTGCAGCTTTACACTCTTAAGCACTCTTCTTAAGCACCAGCAGCTTGTGTGGCCTTACATAAATCTCTATCAGCGCTAATGTTGTAACCTTTGATTTTCCCATCATGGCTGGCTGAAAAACACACAGTGTAAAAGACTGAGAGTGTGATTGCACTGTGTGTACAGTAATATGATAGCCTGGGATATTTAATGTTTAATGACACATACAAAGAGAAAGACTATTCAAACTGATCAAATTAAGCAGAAATGAATTTGGTTATGTAAACTAGATGAGAGTGTTGCAATGTGAAGTGTCAACAATGACTAATTTCAGCAAAGGAAGGGGGGAAAAGTAACTTTCCACTGCCTTGGCACAGATCAGATTCAAAAACTATCAAATACAAAGCGAGAATTTCATTAAATTCAGCTAGGTTATGAAAGAACTCACTGAGAGGGTTTCCTCAAAAATAAATAAGAACCACAGACATGTGCTTTTGTAGTCCTGCTGGCACTGGAGAAACTTCGGAATAAGAGATAGAAAGAGAGATACAGAAGGTGAAAGATGATAAAAAAAAGAAAACAAACCCACAGGATGAGACTGAGAGGGGATTCGGCTTGGAAATGAAAGCCCTTTAGAATGCTGGGAGGGATCTGAAGGGGTGTATAGACCTTTATAGACTATCTCAATGAAACATAAAATAAGATTTTTTTTAAAAAATACACTGCGACCCACAGTGCTAAAAGCTAAAAGCTAGAGTTTTAAAAGCAGGGCTCTCCAAGCCTTTCAAGACTGAGGGCCGTGCAAGGGCACTGGATTCTGCAAACTGAGTCATGTGGCTTGTTATAGAACAACTCCTTACTTTGTGAACAGTTTTGCAGGGCAAATAAAGTAAGGGCAAATTATCAACCATACATGCATAACTGAGGCAAAAAAAAACAAAAAAAACAAGGCCATTTGCAACCCTCAACTAGTTAATTAAAGTAAAGTTGGAAATTCTAACATCATTGTTGAAGTCAGTTAATGGGCTCTTAATGGTATGATTAGCAATGAAAAAGGAAGATGCATATTCTTTCATACACTGTGGGTGGGCTTGAAAATAATGTGTTCTTCACCACCTTTTGCTGGTTTTACTTTGGCACTTTAAGATGGTTCATCCTTTGATTTTTCACCAACATGTGTACTAGTAAATAAGCTGTTTTCCATTGCAGGGACTTGTGGGCTGTTTAAGGTGGCCAGAGCCTTTGTGTGTGTTGAGAATGTAAGAACTTCCCTTGTAAGACGTCTTTCGGGGGAAAAAAAAGACCTACTCCAGGGCTGGTACTTCTGAACAGAAACTCAACACTTTATGGTTAATTTCAGAGAGAGCAATGCTCATAGTCCCCTCCTCTAAAACAATCCCCATCTTCAATTTGCCATATAGGCCAACATAAGAAACCCTCTACTGTTCTATTTCTTGTGTTCATAGAACTGTACATACATCCAGTAACTAATAATAATTGTTGTTAGGCACATTGTGCAGTCGAAGCTGTCGGATCCTAGGCTGCAATGCAAAACAGAAAAGGCTCAAAGTGCCGATCAGGCGGCCGTTTCTGTCAGTGTTCGCAGCACCTCTCGCCTGACCCAAGTTCCTGCAGCAGAACTGCCTAATGTGTTCCAAAAAGCTGACACATTAATTATCTTATTTCTCTTCAGCCAAAACAAAAGCCATCATCAAAGCACTACAACTGTGTCACCGGCACAAACACTGCCAAGCAGAGGTTTAATGATATTGCTGTATGCAGCTCAGCACTGATGTCCTTTGATTTCTGATAAACTCCTTTTAATTCTAACAACAGCCAATATGTCATTATTATATTGACAAAATCCACTCCAGACCAAGTTACAGGCTAAAAAAAACAATGTTGCTTTTAAGATGTTACACTTGTGAATGCACCATTACAGAGATATTCAATGCACATCTGATGCTTTCTAAGTGAACAGTCACAAACATAACCAGCAGTCACCTCACTGGATAAAGACTGTTCCAAACCAGGCAGGTAAAGACAAAGCCACAAACGGAACAGACCAGAATTAGAAGTATTGAATAATACATTTACACTTATTCCTTCTTATACAACTGACAGGTCTAATGTTTAAATGATGATTCGCCTCAAGGTACCCAGGAGACATCATGGAGAAAATAGTCAGATGTATTTTTTTTCTTTTCTTCTAGGATTTAAATCATCAAGAGGAAAAAAACAGCATAAGCCAAGGAGGAGTCAGGCACGCACACTTGAATAAACACACCAGGCACAACCGAAACCAAAAAAGAGAGGCTAATGAATAAATAAAACAGAAAAACCGCCATCTAAAATAGCTCTAAGCGAACTCTGCCCGGAGAGAGACGTTCGGTGAGCGATCTCATCAGTGCTGCTGTCAGGTCTGCTCGGTGGTCAAGAGAGCCGGTGTGGTGTTGACAGCTGGCTGTCATTACTCCAGAAGTGAGGCGAGACAGCAGGACAGGAGGAAGAAAGAGACAGCGAATAAAGTAAAGGAGCCAGGAGGTGGGGCGAAAGGAGGGACCTGAGGAAGAGGGAATGAATAAAAATAAGGGAAACAGGGTTACAGAGGGTGGTGGATAAGGTGACCTCTTGACCTTCGGCAGAGCCTGATTCTCTGGTGCTTGAATCAGGTCCGGGTCATACAGTCAGTTCAGCTTTCTATTTCTGTCTAAATCACAGCATTTGACATATGTCCCATCAATTACTGCCCCTAATTTAGGCCTTAATAATTTGGTCTATTATGAGTTGACTGGACA
Organism: Stegastes partitus; assembly: GCF_000690725.1. Taxonomy (NCBI): domain Eukaryota; kingdom Metazoa; phylum Chordata; class Actinopteri; family Pomacentridae; genus Stegastes; species Stegastes partitus. Next base: position 154,601 of record NW_007578613.1, read on the forward strand.
TCTCAGAATTTTATAGAATTTAAATACATTTCAATTTTGCAGGTGTAACTCTAAATTTTTTTAAAGATTGCAACATTGTCTGACATAGTATTTTACATGCTTTCTCAAATGCATCATCATTACCGTAGTGACATTTCCTTTTTTTTTTCTTTTTAATCTGGTGATCCATGTGTGGCTCTGATCGCCTTGTGTATTTTTGATTTACATCTCTGGCCGAGATGCAGAATTGAATATTTTCGATGTTATAATAATAAACAGAAGACTGTTCAGCCTTGGCAGAGATCGAAACTCTTGATATTTTACTATGTTACATTTAAATGTTAAACAATCAAGATTTTTCACTCCAATAACTGAAGTACTTGAAGTGTAAAGAGGGCTATGCAGTATTGCGCAGATTATTATTGCCTACAAAATGCAGGTTCACTGCTTAACAAATGCAAATTCAAGTAAGTGTATTATGCTAAATGATGAATGGAAGATTAATTATGCATGCTACCTTCCATTCCTTTAAAGTTTTGACCATCACCAGGGTCTCTCACTTGGATCCGGGTGATAAAACAATAGCGACATGTATCAGTGGTACTTCATCGACAGCAATAAGCAAAGTTTGAGAACCCTAGCATGCGTCCTCTCCGGCTTATAAACAGCCCATCATATCCTTTGATAATAGAGCCCCTTTGTTTTTCTTACTCCGTGCAGGTCTATCAAGGTGCACTAGTCTGCACCAACCCCATCCGTGTGCACAGACTTCCTCTGGTGGATGCACCTGCAAGACAGACTTTGCGGTCTAAAACACCCATGACTTTGTGTCCTGTACCACCTCCACCTCCTCTGCAGGTGTCCGGTCCTGTGATAGCCGGTCCAGGCCAGTCACTCAGAACATTAACCAGCATGTTGCACTAGCTTCACCCCAGTCGTCCTCCTTGCACCTCCAGGTTTTATATGCTTGTATCAAGGTGAGATCCTTCCTTTAACCTTTTTTCATTTTTATTTGTGTGTGCAAATGTTGTTTTTGTCTGTTTTTCTAGTTGTGTTAACATTAAATTGTTATCTGTGCACAGACAGTTCAAACTAAGGTGGCTTTTTTTTCTCCAATAGGTATTTATAAATGAATATCAAGTGAAATTTGACATTTTAGCACAAAACATTTTTCAGCCGTATCACCCAGCCCTATTCTCTCAGTCAGACACTTTACTACAACCTGGATTTGACTTCTGAAGACAACAACATAATGCTGAATTTGACATATTAAAAAAAAAAGCGACAGTGAAAATAAGGTGAGGGAGGACGAGGAGGACAGAGATTAGACAGCTTTCGGGCACGGAGATTGACACAGGTGAGAGATGAGGAAAGGTGAATGACAGTCAGACGGAGAGTGGGACGAGATGAATTGCAAAGCGGCGAAAAGACTCAAAAGTTGAGAACAGGAGGAGAAAAAGATAATACAAAAGGGTGACAGACAGGAACAAGGGAGGTGTGAATGTGGGAGGAACAAAAAGAGAAAAAGGATGGAGAGAGCAGAGGAAATCAGACGGGGAGGAGAAGGGGTGGCTGGAGGGCAGCTGGTGAAATGAATGGAGGCCAAGTATCTAAGGGACCACCACTGAGCGGTCAGTGTGTGTCTGTGTGGGCGTTCTAACCGTGTTTGTGAGTACGAGGCACAATGTGGTGACAGAAAGAGATAGTGAGTGGGGACAAGAGAGCACGAAAGTGAGAGAGGAGAAAGAAAAAAAAAAAAAGAGAGAAATTTTTACAAGAGAGAGAGGTGGATCTGGCCCAATGTGTAGAGGATTAGGGATTTAGGGCTTGTTGGAACAGCCAGTGTGTTTACATGAGGCCAGAAATATGCCTCTTGCCTGGAGATGTGGATATTCTGCGAATCCAAGTTGGATTTAGATTTAGATGTTAAATTTGAAGGAACGAACAGAAGTTAACACAAGCAGCAAGCGCCACATAACTTGTTGTTAGTAGAAATGCTGAGGGCGATGTTTGTGCCGACTTAAAACTCTCCACGCAAGAGTGTGACTGAGCTCATGCACTGTGCACAATAAAATTAAGAACACTTGTTCTGAGATTGTGTGTTGTTTTTTTTCGCCGAGCTTTGCATACATTCACCTGTGGAGAAGGCATGTCGGAAAGAAAACAAGATGCACAAAGCAGCATTTCAAGTAAAAAGTATGAAACACAATGGCTTTAACTGGTGCTTTGTTGTTTTTTAGAGACAGAAATGTGGTCAAACCCACTTTCTTTAAAACCTGGTGCTTGCTGGTGAGTTCACAGAGGGGACAAGATGGGAACACTCAGCTTCAATCAGATCACAATCCATAATAGATGGTCATGTAAATATCTTATGAGGCGAGCAATGGAGAAAATGACTTGTACTCAGGAACACACACGTATACACAGACACACACATGGACACAAAGAACCGCAAGTGCAGCAGATAGCAGAACCACAAAGAGCAGTCGTCCTTCACTGTCATGAAAAAAAAAAAAAAAAAAGTGTAATAGAGTGTATTTATCTAATATTCATGCACGATCTTAATGGATCTTTTGTGTGACTGCTGTCTTGTTTTGTCTGAGTGCGTGCTCAACACAAACAGGACTGTAAAAGACCTGAGTATGCTTCTGAATGTGATTTTCCACCTAAATAAAAAATACATTTGTAACAAATGTTTCATGTATTTTATCTTATCAGTGTTAAAAGAAAAAAAAATGAAAAAGAAAAAGAAAGGGAGAAAAGTACATGGCAGTAAAAAGTAAATGTCACTGGAAAATAAAGTAGTATCACATACTGCTGTGAACTTAAGTAAGTGTGGTATGGTTTTAGGATCATAATGTCCACATGCACAATAGTCATATTTGCAGGAAATGCCAAGTGTCCAGTAAGGTACACACACACACTCTAACACATCAGGTTACAACTTTTCAAGCTGCTTGATACAAAAGGAAAAACTTGCATAGTTCTTATTTTCCGCAACAAATCTACAAGAGAAGTCTTTCAGACTTTCAGACAGTTCAATGTTTCTTGGATACAGAATGTTTTTAAATCATTAGTTTGCTGACACACCAAAAAGAGCAAGAAATAGAGAAAAAAACAGAAAAGGAAGAGTGCAGAGTGCAAAAAGAAATGCAACGTCAATTGTGTGGAGATATATCGGCATCAGAAAGGATGATGGCATTTACCAAAAACAGGTACTCTGTCAGCAGTGTCTTGCAATTCTTAGAACCAACAGGCAAGAGGACTAATTTGTTTGACTATTTAAATCAGCCCCACAAAGTTGTGTGTGATGAGAACAGGATCAGAGTTGGAGCTGAATGCCAGAGGGGAAATTTGTAGTGTTAGAGCAGCTAAAGATGCAAACATTTAGGAAATGTAGTACAAAAAAAATCAACCAAAATAGCGGTTACATGATACGAGAAATGTTACCAGTTAACACATTGGCCAAAAAGGGTTCTAAAAACATGATTAGCATGATGTCTTAAGTAGCCATCCCACAGGTGTATGAAAAACACAAGGCATAAGTTGGAACATCCATCCATCTATCCATTATCTATACACCACTTAATCCTCATTAGGGTCACGGGGGGCTGGAGTCTATCCCAGCTGACTTAGGGCGAAGGCAGGGGACACCCTGGACAGGTCACCAGTCTATCACAGGGCTACACTTAGAGACAGACAACCAAGCACACTCACAGTCACACCTACAGACAATTTAGAATCACCAATTAACCTCAACATGTTTTTGGACTTGTGTGAGGAAGCCAGAGAACCCAGAGAGAACCCACGCTGCACGGGGAGAACATGCAAACTCCACACAGAAAGATCCCGGGTGTCCTCATCGGGACAAGAATCGGCGACCTTCTTGCTGCGAGGCAACGATGCTAACCTTGCAGTCCCCAAGCTGGAACAGAGCAGCCTAGAAGGGACCTGTGGTCCAGTTGGACAACGGAGCCCAACAGACGTCTTACTGTCCACTTTTGTAATGAGGACTTCCAACTGAAAAGTTGCTGTTTGCGAATGGCATTTTTCCTCAGATGATCATGAAAGTGAGAGCATCACAACGGGAATCAGAGAAACATTGGCTGCTTAGGGCCTCGATGAGACGTCAAGTCTGCATAACATCAGACAATTGCTGCCACTCTGAACAAGTGGGTCACGTTACAGGGTTTTGGTCACAGACTGCATCTTTTCGTTGGAAAGTTATACTCATGCTGTATTGACAAAGCTGTTTTTTAAATATCTGAATATGTATTGCAGAAAAAAAAAAAAAAAAATGACAAAGCTGTTTTTTAAATATCTGAATATGTATTGCAGAAAAAAAAATAAACACATTTCCAAATAAGTGCAGCCCAAATGTACGCCTACACAAATGATCCGCCTGCCTTCTGGAGATTTTTTTTTTTTCTTTCATAAGGTCACATCAATCTACAAATGACTGCAAAACAGCCAGTCAACCTTTAGAGTTCAAAATCCTGGCACTAATTTCTACAACAGCCCTTACTCATTAGAAGACATCCATTTAAATGCCTTCAAACCCAGCAGATATCTTTGAATTAAGGTTAATATCATGCAGCAACTAAGATACTGTGATGTTGCACGGTCAAAATAAAACATATGTTTAGATCAACATTAAAAAAGCCGTGCACCAGCTGGACTTTGTGAAGATACTGTTTGTAGGACTGTGCAAAGCCAATAGTTCAGTTCAGCTTCAGTTTTGATTATTATTAATTAATCCAAAATACCAAATGATTTGATAAATACTGAAATAAAAACAAACACAAGAAAAGAGCCATAAAAAAGCAAAGGCACAGTACAAGAAAGAGCAGCAAAGGAAATAATTAAAGTAAATAAAAGGTATAAACTTGCAATAATGACATTAACATCTTGGCAAGAAGAGTAGCTGATTGTATAAAGAGTTACAGTTTCATTCAGTTAGAAATCATCCTTGGTTAGGGCCGGTGCTTGCACATTTGCCATCAGTTCGACTATAATCTATTGTTATCCTCTTTTTCTTTTTGTTCATCTTCTCAATAATGTCATTTTTGTACATTTTTCTTGAACACACACAATACTGAAAATATGGGGCACAAAAAATACAAATGCCAGCCATACATGCAAAATTAATATAAAGAGACTCATTCACGCCATCACACACAGTCCAACTATTCATTTACACACCCATTACTTCATAACAGGGAAGTTGGGCTGCTTTTCAGAGTCTGTTCTGTGCCGTCTGGGTGGTGATGATATTATGAGTGCAGATGCAGTGCTAAGCCCCGCAGTGCCCCACAGGGGAGCACTAAAAGCAAACCCTGACCCTGTTGATTATCAATAATTCAGCAGAAATCAGGGTTAGAATAAGTGCAGCGCCAAACGACACATCATTTCTACAGCATGCAGAAGAGACAACGGTCTCCGACATCATAAAGTTTGCATAAGGCCCAAGCTTCTCCGTTAGCTGTCCACAAGGCTGAACATTAGCTCCATTACGTTGAAAAAGGGATTGACGGGATGCAAATGGCGGGGGGCAGGGGGGAAAGTGGTGGTGAGTCATCTCCCACTCTGGATCTCTACTGAGACCCACCTGGCATGAAAAAAATGCAGCTGGACGCTGAAATAGTAGATATAGGAGGCCATCAGCAACTGCCAACCCAGCTGGCTGGCTGGCCTGCTGGACTGCGGTGAACAATGTCAGCCATGTGAGTATGGAGCCAAACTGGAGAGAGGAGTTTCAGAGCAATGGACAGATGAGGAAGGTGACAGTGACAAAGAGACAGAAACCGCACATAAAGAAACATCTACTGTATGTATGGTCAATGAGTTCACAGACCAAAGACATCCAGTATGAAGAGATTGTTTAAACCTGAAATCTAACGCTGGGTCAGACTACAGGAGTCCTGACCTCACTGACCCCTGTTTCAGCCCTCCAGACAATCACAGAGGAAGTCCAGCCTGGGACCTTGAACCAATATTCAAGATTATCTTGTAATGTGAGGCGCTTACAGATCCACCCACAAACCTCCAGAGCTGCTCACAAACTCATCAGGGCTGCCCTAATAATCTCATACATGTTTGATATTTACAAGATAAAATTGGGACAGGGACATTATTCCACTGACCCTGTTTTCAAGCAATGCTAAACAGTCTAGCTGTTAGGATTTTAAAACTACAGTAGTGTGTCCTGGCTTAAGTTGGTGCTGTATCAAGGAGAATGCACCTATACTGAGAGTCTAAAACAATTGTGTAAGAAAATATGTTGATATCAAATGCTGGGTTTTGTTTTCAAAGTAAGTTCAACCTAAGAAAAATAAAGTGTTTAAATGAATTTAAAGAGAACCAGAATAATATAGAGCAATGTAGTGGAGCTAACATTGTTTCTGTCTTTCTGTGCTTCCAGACTGGAATAAAAAGTTAACAGGTGTTTTCAAATATGATGTCGTAACATCACTGTAAGGCAGTTGCACTCTACAAAGTCAGCGAACAGCCATTTAGTACAGTGATTCAGTATGTCTGGATAGTTTGGTCAATTGTGCTCCACAGAAGAGAACAACAGCAGCCCTTTTTTGAAATTAAAATCCCATATCAATAAAAGATTTTGAACCTTTGACTGTCCGGCCTTGTCATGTTTGTAATGTGACCATTTTTGTCTCCTAAGAAGGCAACAAGTAAAATTAAAAATACAGATTTTGCACGAGGAAGTATAAATCAAACCGGATTTAAGTTCCCCTCTGCGGTGATTTGCATTAAACAGGTGACGGAGATTTGCATTTTTATGGAGTTCCTGTGGCCTTCTTTTGCCCTTAACTCTCTTTGAACAGGCACGGCAGGAGATAGGAATGTTAATTATGGACCACAAGGACCACAATGGGAATGATCTCAATGGCTTTACTGTGTTATCCAAGATAGGTTTTAATTGAATTATGGACATGATGGTGGGAACCAGAGTGGAGGGGAATGCTGAACATGGTGGTCCTTTTAAACAATCAAATTAACCCAATCAATTATATCACCATAGATTACCTCCTGTGCAGAATACTGCAATCATTTCCAATTTTGTGTACAGTATAAAAACTGTGATACAATAAGGGTACCACTCAAGGGTACGGCTGTTTCTTAGCATCATAATGGGACCTTGATGCATAACCAAACTACAGCCCCACTTTGTCTTTACCGCATGTAAAACAATCTCTCTTTACTGCCAACTTCGTGCTTTGAAAAGTAACTCAACAAACAAATAAATTGCCACCTTAAGCATTTAGTCATATTCAATTTCACTGACAAATTTGTTGCGATATCCGTTATTAATATTCATTAATGAAACTTTGTAGCAAGCAAAGCTTCAGAGCTGATGGGAGTGAGATCTACTTCCCTGTTATAACTTCTCTCGGTGCTTTCATCCAATATTTCTTGTCAGTTTTATAGGTCAGTGCTTTTTTTTTCCAGCTATTTGGGGGGTAAAAAGGTTCCTCAAAGGATATCTGGGTTACTAATGTAAATGAGTAAGACAGTCGGATGACACAAATTTGAAAAGGATTCCTTTGACAAAATTCCTATCAGGTAAAGATAATTTCTGTATTCTCTTAAAAATCTATTTTACATGTGAGTATAAAAAGATAAAAGGGAAGAAAGAAAGAAAGTAAATAAATATGCAGAGAACGTATCAGACCCTAGGGAACACCATCACACATGTATAAAGTGCAAATGTTTGTGGCACATGCACACTGAGTGATGGATAAGAAGCTGAACATATAATGTAACTAAACCTTTTGCACAGTATATGAACACACAAAACAACCTTAAGCAAAATAGGCATAAACAAAACCATATTAAAACCATAAAATATGTGCAAAAACACATACACAGGTGCTAATAAACATAAAGAAAATGCAGAAACACACACAAAAATAACCACTGGGTCCCTGGCAGAGAGGAGACAGGACTCCCAGAGGATGGCAGTGGGAGGAAAGAAAAAGGCTTACAGAAGTAAACAACACAATCGCATGACAGATTTAATAATGTCCATTTTCTCTCTCTCTGTCTCTCTCTCTCTCTCTCTCCTCTGCCTGTCGAGAATCTTCTTTCTCATTCTGAACTCATATGAATCTTTGCCTCTTGCTTTTGTGCCTTTGTGCATCTTTTCTTTCCCAGTTTTCACCGTTCTCCCCCCATTCACTTTCCTCCTTTCTTTCCCCACTTCATCTGTGGCAGCGACATGCAGCGGAATGTACTCGTGCACGCACAAAGACATTAATTGTTTTCGCTCTCTTCGTCATCAGTTGACAACACGAGCAGCATGAGAGAGATGACTGGCGGAGGTGAGAAATGATTCACCGGTTTAAATAAAATCAGAATGACATGATACTCAATTGGCATGAGGAGGTAAAAGAATGATAGCTGTTAATTGATGGTGACAGCTTTATTCACTCTATTACAAGCAGTGCAACTAATTAAAAAACTCTGGCATGGCAAGAATTAAATGACAAATAGTTGCAGAGTCATCTACCTATTAATTTATTTTTTGTTTTTCCTTTGTCTAGTGTCATATATTTAAAGCGGCCCCTCCCACATGGGCGCACAAGACACTACTTGATGATGATTAAAAAAAGAAAAACAAAACAGAAAGACAATGAATGGCACCATATGCATGTACTGTGTACTGTGTTAAATGCATTAAATTGCATCTGAACAAGTGAAAGTCAATCTGATGGATTTGGATGTACATTCCACTATACTCTCTGGATGTTTCCCATGTAACACCAAAGCAAGGATTCTTTACGGCTCATAATGGGCATGTGGGAGGTAACTAAGCACAACAATATGACTGGTCTGCATGACTGGTCTGTGTGCATTTAAGGTAATGTGTCTGTGTTACCTTATTTGGCAGAACATCTCCCTGTCATTTCCAACCGTTTGATAAACAACATTAATTTTGTGTGAGTAAATGACAACGCTGTTGGCGCTGCTGAGTTTTCTTTGGCATCGGATAAGAAATCTTTGGAAGAGGTACTCATACACTGTATATAAAAAGATGGACACATCCTTGGGATCTGAAAAATGAAACCAATGCATGATGCTATGACTTAAACCTGCATTCCCTCTAATGGCCAGCAGGGGGACAGTCTAGTGGTTTAAAAAAAAAAGACAAACTGTACAGAAGCTCATAAGAAAATGACCCTACTTCTCCCTTAACTTGTTCGCTGAATAAACATTTTTCTAGTGTGTTTATGCTCTCTTAGCCCTATTTTTAAGACACCGTCAATATATCATGGTGTTTTTTTTGTAAATCATGATCCCAAACACAGTAAAATCATAGATAAAGCTGGGTATGCTTACATCACTACAATGTTATTGATTTGCATAGTGTCCTTGAATTCTCAGTCAAATCTATCTCTTCATTGCTTGTCCAGTTTGTGATAAAGTTTTCTTCTTTCCAAAGGAACAGCATGGGGCAAATTAAATTCAAACTCAAGGCTTCAAACAGAAGCCCTCTAACCAATGGGAAACATTATGATGGCTCCACTCATCTTTTACATCCAGCCTATGGGGGCACCTAAAACCTCACTGAGGGCCATCCAGCCTTCTTCCAAGCAGGAAATACCCTCATGACAATGAACTCATTCGAAATTCGCAAAACAGGACATATGCATGGATCAAGTTTGCTCTCAACAGTAAAGACTCTGAAGCTGTCCCATGTACTCATCCCTAAAAGGTAGGTTGTAATCCATCTGATAGGCACTAGACATTATTAGTTTGGCTTGCTGATCAGCCTTATAATTTGTTTAAATAGATAAACTCACTGCACTTATACATCCTGACTGATGTTGGGATGTAAAGTTAAAGGACTCTTCTTTCTTACACTAGTCTTTCTTGTCTTTGTGTTACAGCTTGGCCAAGTCTATGAAGTTCCAGAGACTAAACACATGTAGTATGTGGTGTGTTTTTTGCACCTGGGTCACATCAAGCAACATTACAACATGTTGAAATGTCAGACACTGAAGTATAATCACTAAATAAAAGATGTGGCATAAACAAGCAACTATTATACCAGTGAAGAAATACATTCCTCTGCACACAAATGAACCGTATTTTACATTCACTCCCTTTTCAAACAGTCTTCAAAATGCACTCCTCTTTTTGAAGTTCTCGTCTAATGGTGAGCAAGAATGTACGCATATAATGCACACAGTCATCCTTAGTGCCTGTGTTTCAAACACCTTCCTTTAACAACACAATGGTTTCCACCTGGGTCCAAGCCAACAAAATACAAGCTTTGTAAGAGGAATGTTTGTGTATTCAAAGGCACACATTGTATGCAAAAAGTAAGTGGCAGAAGAAGAATGACAGAGAATGAAAAATGAAAGGTGTCTAGAAAATGACAACAACATTAAAAACATACAACTGCTCACTGGTCAGCAGATATTGCCTTTTTATCAAAGCTGTTACCACCCATCTCTGTATAGCAACATATTTAGATATATAGACTTCTCAAATTCACTTTGCAAGTCTTTCACCTTGAACTGCTCATTGTAGAAAAGAAACATCCAACAAGCGTGTCAGACAGTTGGCTGAGAGCAGTATGCCCTATCGCAGAGCTAAGTCAATAGTGAGATTAATAGTTTGGGGATTATCGGGAACAACACAGGAAATAATGTTCAATTACTGACACTTCGACAGAACTGGGCATACAATGGCTGCTGCAGAGATTAACACGGAAGTTACGATGTGATGGTTTTTTCAAGCCTGGAGCGGAATTCATTTGCCATTTTGTTTTACTTCACTACTCAGTCTACGCTCATGCTTGACTTAAGTGCATCTGTCTGAGAGTTCATATTAGTTATTGTGACAAATCTGATTAAGAGGTTGTGAATTCACAACAAGTGGTACAAGCCTATCTTCTGGAATCTAGTCCTCTTTGAACACCCTGGGGTTTTGTATTGCTGCAAAGACTGACAGTGACTCGAGCCTTTTAGATATTAGTTAATCTATATTTTTGTCTGAAAATATATTTTGTCACCAGTATTTATCCTGAGGTTGTCTGATATCACCCCTTTAACGCTTCATATGCAGGCAAAATGACTCTCTGGCTAGCTGGTTGTGCACAGAGAAGCCTCTGGTCTCTACAATCAAACAGGTGTGAGTCGAAAAATGACTTTAAATCGAATGACACAAAGCGTTCTAATGTCTGATTTACCCAAATAGGAGAAAAAATTAATTATCTGTACATGTTTTGGACATTTTCTGTTTGAAGAGGACATTTTAAACACCATTATCATGTCTATTTATTAGTAGCAACCCAAAATTGTGCACCTTATTAATTCTCATTTGCCAACCCCGTTACTGCATTAGCCCTTATGTTTGAATATAGAATTTGTTATTCCTCAATGGCTCAGTTGGTGTTCTTCTGGCTGAACCTGCACTTTTACTATCGGGTGTATCTGAGTCAGGACCTCTCCCCCTCCAACAGTCTCCCAATTGAACTATAGACCACTTCATCTTTGGCACACAGTAACAGCTAAATTGATTGTTTCAAGGACAGCAAGGAGATTTAAGGTAGAGGAGACTGACTTAGCCTGTGAAGAAGGTATTACTTTGGAGCACAGCGGCTAGTGCAGTAGCTTCCCACAAAAACAGCCTAATGATCTCTACCACATGAAATTTTAAGATTTTGGGCAGATTCTGCTAAATTAAAGCTCGTCTATGTCACTCCAGGAATCAGAGGGATACTGATTCTGCCATTATTGAAGCCAACAACTTACTATACTGCCCTGACTCTAGAAAACTACTTCTTACTTTGCGGTGTTATTTAAGAAAGAATAAAGAAAGTAAAAGTATTGAGTTTGTGATGAAAGGTGTTTTTCACTCAATTTTGGGGGGAATATTTGAATTATTTTGTTCAATCACCTGCCCTATTCTCAGCAACCTGCCTTGTGAAAACAAAAATAGTTCACATATTCACAGGAAAATCCACAACACATCGGGTCCCTCTTCAAACCTTGTATCATCCTTCTCAAAGTTACACACATAAGCAGTACAATGAACATAACTGGAATATTTTATCACATTGTTGATAGAGTGAAATTCATATACACTGATATATAAGTACAATTTATTTTCTCTCCCACATTATATAATGTCTTGGAGTTACAAGCACAATAAATTTTATTACCTCATTGCATAAAAACACCTACACAAATCCGTCTGTGCAGTTTTGTATCAACCTGCGAAGCTACACACACACACATGAACATATAATTGGAACGTTCAATTACTGAGTATTCAGTATAAATTCAAAAGCACACTCACGGCTCATAACTTCTTTCTCTCTCCAGCAGCATCATTTCTTTTGCTAGCTGATTTGTATTTTGTGATACAATGGCCCAGACATCCACGGAGAATAATTAAGTGACTCCCAGCATTTTTGCTCCTCATAATAGCTAATCTAAAGATCATTAGTAACAGTATACGCTTGACTTGGGTTATTTATTAAGCTGTTCTGTTTCCTATTAAAAACTCTGGCTAGAACGTGATTGATGCTGAGGTGCCTCCATGCATGTATGTGTCCACGCAGGCTCGCTGTTAGCAGACAGCATGTGTGATTTCCGCCAGTCAAGGATCTCACTCGCGGATGAAATTGCTTTCATGTTGTGGTTAGCGATCATCATTGGCACAATATGAGACCTCAAGGTTGACTTTCATCCATAAGAAAGAAAGCAACTCTCCTTCCCATTTTTAAATAACACCGATAAAAGCATCCTTTATTTTCTTACTTGTCACATTCATGGCCTTTCAATTAGAGATGCACCATATCATCAGTATTGGCCGATAAAGGCCTTAAAATTTAACAGCAGCACCAGACCAACATCTGTGTTGAAAGGCAAATAATACCAGTGAGGCTACAGGTTTACAGTTGAAAATGTCACATTTGGAAAAAACTGTGTTTTCTGGCTACACCTGCTAGTACATACAATCATAAATAAGTTCCACTACAGGCGAGACTTGATGTTCTCTGCACTTAGGTGGAAAAAACACATGAGTATATACAGGTATTTGCAGTCAGACAAAATGAGTTGGAAAATATCTGTATATCGGATATCGCAAAAAATTTAATATTGTACATCCCTACCCTCAATAACTCCTAGAAATATCCTCCCTATACTTTTCTACAGACGTGCAAAATGTAATGAAAACTCTACGCAGACATTCCTGAGGTATTGCATTCATGAGAACGGGACAGACACCACGAGCCTTTGCTGTCATGATTTGAGTAAAAGAGGTACATGAAACAAACAACAACTAATAATCAAGGTTTCACACTGTCAGTTTAGCCTTTACATCACTTTCAAAGATGTGTTTTAAACATTTTAATAGGCTTCTGAGAGCAGGCAGTTTTATGTTGTCTAGTGTGTGAATCCCACAGAATGGTCAAGTTGAGTGAATTTTACAAATACTGGAAATACGTTCGGGCTGCAGTGAGATTAGTGCCTCGTGTTGTTGTGGTTAAACAGAAAATATTTGGACACTGAAAGCCCATCTGCATATTCCCCCACAGTCTGATGAATGAATCAGCAGACTGGGTGAGCTTGCAAAAGCTAGTCTGACTAATTATGACACTCACTAACCTAACAAGTGAGCATTTTGCCTCTTTGTCACTGATTAATACTTTGTTTCAACTCATTTAAAGTGAACAGATAATCATTAATTAGTTATTAAGTTAGCGACCATTGATTTGTGATGGGTACCGTTACTCAACAAACATAACAGTGCCAGTTTCAAAAAATTCTAACTTCAAATAAACACAAAACTGAAGCACACACACACACACACACGATAGCTTCACATTTCTGATGTGTGCACTTTCAAGAAACCACTTGCCAAAAGACTTGACAACGATCCCAATATCACTCAAACTATCACCAAAAGAAGCTCATGCAAATGATCTTTTCAATGCCTCACTTTCACATTTTTTTTCTAACCGTAGAAAAAAGCACTTTGAGACATTTTAACAATCCCATTGCAGAGGAAGGGGACAGTAAGAGAGGAACTACAATAACAGGAGCAATTCTCAAAAAGGTAAATGGCCAACCAAATCACCCTGACATTTCACGCTGATACTCTTTCCCTGATCCATAGAGCTACCTACTGTATGAAAGCCAATGGAGATGGATGGGTCTGCCTGTCCCTGAACAATATAGAATGCAGTCAACCATACTAGTGATAAAAGCCGATGTTATCACCCTCCAGACTTTTCCCCCGGGCGAGGCTTCACATTGCTGCCTTCTTTTTCGCATCTAAGGCCACCTCAATATGCTATTTCTTCTTGTATGTGCTTAAAAATGCACTGTTCCTCCCAGAAATGTTGTCTTGAATGATGGTAATATGGGCAAAATGTCAAAGGGTGAGGGCAGTTTGTCAATTTCTAAATGCCACATAAAGTGTCGCTTTAACTACATTCTGAGAAAAAATATGACACATTCACATCTCACTCAGACGGTTTGAGTTTTCGTTCTGTGTTTGTGTTTTCTTTTTAAATTTGAAATTTCTCATTCTTATTACACCGCTCACAACAAGTCTTACTGTTGAAACAAATGAGATCATATTCCGTGTTTCTATTGCAAATCCTCAATTTTCTTTTTATTATGTGAATTTCCTGAAATCTTTTCAACTGAATTTGAACTGGAAACAGAAATATAACAATATTAGTACACCCATTTGACTATTTCTGTGCAAGACTAACTTTTTCAGTGTCATTTTGCTGAACATATTTTTTCAGTGTTGGATCTGTTTCTCCAGGTGATTAAAACTTGGTCTATAATTGAAAGAATATTCCAGTATTCTCAGTAGCGTCCCCATGCAGTTATAACAGCACCATGCCCTTGTCTTAATGAATGTGGAAAGAGCAACAACACCAATTTTAGCAGTCACCGTAACATCAAAGCTGCATGTACAGAATCACCAGTCAAGTCTGTGTCAGTCCAGCAACATAATAGACTGGATGTTTCCTTGTTTGGCTGTCATAAACCAGATGATTGGCTTTCTGGGAAAGGGGGAGGACATGTCTACAACTGCCATCTTCAGCATTGTGGCATTTGCCCATTGACTTCTTTAAGTGGCAAGTTTCTTCTTGATAATGTCACTGAAGGTGTGTGAGAGTAAACAAACACCTTCTGTGTCCGGCTCCATGTTGTTTACATGAAATGCAGCATCAGACCAACCAACAAACAAGCTTCAACACATGGAACTCAAACATAAGTGGTACATTTAAGCGTAATTTTGTTGAAATAACTGTGGATGTGAATGGACCATAATAAAAGATTTTGCTAAAGCAGTGGTTAGAGAAGTCCATGTGGACATTTTGGTGCTTCTTTTACTGTAAAACTGAGTCATGAAAGGATGTGAATACAAAATGACTCCAGCTTTCTCCTGTGAATGGCAGCAGCCTTGAGGTTTTTAAAGCCACCTTTCAAGTCTAGAAGAGGTGAATGCTTCATAGTCAAAACATATATTTTGAGAGTTGCTTTAACTGGAATGGCCTGAGTGTGCCTTAACATTGAATTTCTAACAGCTGGTGATCAAAGTACGCCTACTTCAACCAAAGTACTTCAGGTAGTGTGGTTGAAAATTTGGTTGCACCCCTTCAGTAAGAATGACAGAGGGGTGCAACACATGCATATCAAGAGGGGCAACACTTACAGTATGTCATTCCCTGTGAATGGCATACACGCTGCTAGACTGTATGCAACCATCGCTGAAGTTCAAACTAGCATCCATCTCTGAAAACCTTAGAAATATTCACAATAAGTAGAAAACCCTCTCCATCTGTATTGTTCCTTGCGAAGCCATACAACAGTGCATTTGCCAGTCTTTTCTTGTCGCACAAGCTGTCGAGGTCCACACAAATGGCATGTGCCCTTTTGTGGAAAGAAAAAGTAAATGTTGTGAAACCAGCCCCTTGCAGCATTGTGCTGATTTAACTCTCTTATGTAATTTGCTCTGTTAGTTTAAATTGCTGTCCCTTTGAACTCTTTCCACTTAACATTTCTGTATGTTTCTCATATTCCACTTCAAACCTGAGAACGATTTCAATTCAGCATCAGACTCACAAAATCGTTTTTGTTTTCATAATTAGTCCACATCATCAACAGACAATTTGATCACTCATTTTAAATTTCAAAGTATGAGACAGTGTAGGGACAATAAAACAAGAATCTATTAAGTGAAATTTAGGCATCAGCTAAAGATGCAAAGCTAGACAAATAGCGGAAAGGGAAAATGATAAGCAGGAATATGGAATTACAGGACTTCTTTAGAGTCCTCGGCCCCCTTAGAGTTTGTAGACAGAAAGGAGAGTGCAAACAGAGTCTCTGAGATTACAGGAGCAGAGCCACTTGTACCAGCTAACAGTGATCATTCCTTATAATCACTCGGGGAGATACAACAATCAGTGTCTGTGTCGCATATCGATTATCAATCTGATCACCACAAGCTTGTTCGACATATGACATTTGCATTTTTCTCCCGAGGACCTTCCCATCTGTTCTGCATGCTTCCATGTAGGGCTCCAAATGGCTACATGACCCCTCGATTCCCAAAAGAAATGGGACATCTTACCCTTTGTGTTCATGTGCAAAATGGTAGTGTAAAGCAAGGGAAAGGAATTGGGATTGGGCCTTGGAATGCAATAAAGGAAGTACATTTTCTGGCTCAAATACAGTCTTATATTTTCTCTCTCAGACAGAAGACAGCTTGACTACAAAGCAAGTGTCACTCTGCAAATGAGCAGATATTTTGCTGCCATATGTGAGATACACTCTAAATCCGATGAGTTAATCAGATGGAATTACTCGAAAAGTAAAGGAAAAGAAGTCAATGCCAGAGAGTACCTTTGTCGCACATAAATTGCTGTATTAGACTCAAAGTGATTAGCTTTTCAGAGGGATATGTGATTTTTACCCCACGGGGAAGGTTATATTCACATACGTTACCAGAGGGATGAAAGAAACGAGGGCAGGCGGGAGCAGTAAGCCTGAGGCAGGTAGACTCAAATGCGTTGCTCAAGGACACGTATGAGTAATGACAAACTTTCCTTCTGGATAGTCATTTATACCTTCGCCTTTATTCTCCAGCAACAAAAAGCTATGAGTAAAATCTGTAACATTTAGCATTGTTTATTGAGTATGATCTCATTGAAAATTTGTATTTATCTTAATAGACATCGTGCTACGTTTTTCTACCTGTTACAGGACAACAGGAGTGGATTAAACTGACTCAAGTTTTGTGTTTCCTTATTTATAAAAGTAAAGGAATAGGGACCTTGACAAAAACCCTGCATTCTAAATACAAAGAAAGTGTGAAAATCTTCATAATCATAGAAAAAGCATTTTGCAGAATAGCAAAATCCTTCTTTGAACTTGAACGACAGGCAGTAAATAAGATATTAGGGGGTGTTACATCAATGAAACAATTGTACACCGTCTCTTTTTCAATGTCTTTTCGTTGATAAGAACAGAAATATGCAATCACAAATGCTTACATAGTGAGCAATTAACAATATCTATTGAATAACACGCTGTATCCTCTTTGTGTTGAAAATAAACTGCACATCTTAGCTGAAACCATAACATTTACAGCGTTTGTAACATATAATATACACTGTTATTAGATGGAGAAACTTTCAGCTTGTTTTCCAGCGATCCTAAGTGGGCACTAGAGTTACTGTCTCTTGTGCACCGACTTCAAAAGCCAAAGACAGTTTTTTTTGCGCCACAGGTAAGAGCACATCTTTCGATATCTACTCATGTAGCCAATTAAAATGCTCTGCACAGTACACGTTTGCTATATTGACAGTATGGGCCCTACAGCTTTAACCTTCACACTCCTAACTAGTAGTTCATTTAACTGTGGGTCACATAATGAAACACTGAAATGTGTTTTACAATTACAGCCATTTTTCCAGAAAGGGGAGCGCCTTTGGTCCTACGGTAGATGAAATATGAAAGGCTGTGCATGATCGCTAGGTATGAGGTGGCCGAGTGCTGTGTAACTGAGCTTCATTGTGTCTCCCTTTTCATGTGATATATTTCTCTCTCGTATTTTCCATGCCATCCCATTAAAACAAACAATTTTTCTTTTCTCCCAGCTAATGTACCAGTGTTGAATGGTGTTGTATTTAATAATCAATACGGAGTGTAGCTAGGCGTAGCTAAAGAAAATAAATAAATAAATGCTTCCAAGCGCTTATTTCAAGTGTTTGCTTTAGCCGATCCTTCTCTTCCCATCCCTCGACATGGCTAGCTGCACACCTGATAATGAAACCCAACAGTAAGTAACGCTGTGTAAGCAGATAGAGAAGAGCTGGAAATACAAATATGATCAGCAGCATAATTGATTATAGATGGGGGAAACGGGCCAGTCTCAGGCACCAGTGAAGCCAAACATTGCCAGCCTTATTAAGTTAAATTATTGACGGAACTAGATACGGGCCCGTGTAAAAAAGAATCTCAATAATGTAGGAGACAGGGAAATGCTGTCTCTGTAACCGTGTATGGAAAATGATTAACGGAGGGCTCATGGCAAACATTTGGACACTGAGGTGCAAGATGGTTCTACTTACTTACTACTTACTACTACTTGAAATGTACATCATTTAATGTACATATGAAGACACAAACATGAACCTTCTTTTTAATCAGCAAACACTGTTAATGAGGACAAGTAACTCGGCTTTAAAATTTAAAGTGACCCACTTGTGCTGCCCTTTTGCACTTTGCAATCTCTGCTTGCACTGCTTTTGCTTGATTGCATGTTTGTTAGCATGTGTCAATTCAAAGAAATTTTTGCACACATCTTCATCAAGTTGCATGTAGGGTTAGTAGTAATATAGTAACTAAACGGGGAGACTAGTAGCTTGCACAGCCACTTAGCAGGTTTACTGTAGCTTGCATGTGAGGTGTTCACATGTAGGTTACTTGTAGTGTCTATAGAAAAGCAGATAGCCAGTAAGTGAGGCATTTTGGGTAGAATTTGATTCACATTTTGCCTCATGTTGATTCACTGGTGAAGATTATCCTTATTTTAAGTCTTAATTTGATGCAAATATTTGTACATTAGCAGGAATGAAGCCCAACATGGAAGTGAAAGCAGTACTTTGTAAATCTAATTGTAAAATACAATACAAATAGTTTGTACCTGATCTCATTATGGATTGAAATACTTAGCATTTTGGCCATAATCATGCCTTCCTAACAGGAGGTATACTAAGACGTTGGCTATTATAACAATATCAGATTATATATATATACATATATATATGAAAACTATATCTTCATAAATCTGAAAGCAACTCAGATTAAAGTAGGACATGACTAATTTCTTTCAAAAACAACATGTCACCCAGCAGCAAAAATGGTTTTAAATAGCAGAGCTTTTATTTTTGAATGAGATGATTTTTTTTTTTTACCTCAAAGCACTGCTAATGGATGACAGGGAGTTTACGTGAATCCCTTCAATTTCTATCATTCTTCTTTTGACCCTAGCAATTGATGCTGTTCCAACGTACAGTTTTTCTTGGAAAACGCTCTTTCTCTTTGCCCTCTAGTTCAAATGGCTGCCCTGAACCAAGTACAAACCTTTACAACCTTTTGGTGCCGCCAGTTATTTCAGATGATCAAAGATGAGCCACCAGCACTGCAGAATCCCCAGCAGCCCTGTCCTTGTCATTATTAGCCCCTCTGTCATCAGGACCATGATTACAGGTGATCCATTATCTTCAATCAAAGCTTATGATTGCTGCTGATTAGAGGTGAGGCCGGCCAATCAGTCGCTCTCAAAAATCAAGGTAGCCAAGATGGCTTTGGCCTCCCTTGACCTCAAGAATATTCTCCCTCTTAACGTCCTGAGAAAATACCGCACTGGCAATGAAAACACTTTTCTTCTAATATTTCTCACGCAGAGGATGTTTCAGACAAGTGATAACAGCAGTCAGCCACATATTTGTCCTTCAAGCCAGAACTGAGGAGAGAAGTTTGAATGAGAGAGAGAGACAGTGGCAGAAAGAGTAGGAGAGAAAACTCCAAGAGAGTGGGAGAGGGACGGTGACAACGAAAGCAATTAATGCAAACAAAGCCCCAATTCCCAGATGCCTTTGAATCGTCCACTCTCCTGATATGTCCCTGCCTTTCTATGCTGTGCATGCGCTCCCCAGCTGCCATCAAGGCTATAAATATCACTTATCACACTAACTGACTTCTCTCTGGAGAGGCAGGGAGAGAGAGAGAATAAAAGGGACCAAAAATACTGGCACAGGTATGATTGCTTGCCAAGACAAATGGCATCCATCAACTTTAGCTGAGCTCCATATTCATCCACAATTGGAACGCAGCCATGCATATACAGGCAGGGGGAGAGAGATGGTAACTGGTCTGGTCATGTGTCCTCCACAAGCCACCATCCAACAGCTCTGACACTATTTCCCACACATTGTTTAGTGCTGATTTTATTGTCACAATCACTGCTTGCTCCCCTGGAGTCGAACGGAAAGCTCTACTCGCTAAGCTCGTATGGCTCTGAGGCAGATATTGTTTTGAACTTTAAAACTTCAAAAACATTTAAATACCTCTGACAGATGTGGAATTATATAAACACTGGCAGGGTGTTGATTTTTACACTCTCAAAAGTTAAATTAACATTGATGATTTTGCCGTGTAGCAGGACCCTCGCTGCGCTGATCAATGCGAGTGGAGAGAGAGAGCCAGCGGCATGGCATGTGTGTCTGCGCGTGCACAGGCTTAACGTGGTGCTGTTTGAGTGAAGCTTTGCCCTTCAACGCGATCGCAGAGGCAGCAGGAGCGTGCTAGCACAAACAGGGAGCGACGTGCATCTTTTTCTGTGCTGTGTGTCACTCCATTAACTGTAGCTACAGAGCAGTGCCTGGTCTCTGGCCTGTCTCCCAGTGTGAACAAAGCCTGCCTGCACAGACACCTCCCTGGACTACCCATCACGGCTCAGCGTGGTACAGCAGGACCTGGCAAGGCTGCAGGGCCCTAAAGGTAAGCATACCTCCGCACGAGTCCAGCGATAAACCCTGCTGTAAATCTGGCTTCAGACTCTTCATCCCAGGTGGCCATCAGTGGGGGACTGAGCTCTACCAGTGATTGTGCCTCCCCCTTCGTTAGCTGTCTACATCGCCTTTATATCACGAAAAACATTCAGGACTGCTTGTCTGCCTTTCTCTAAAAATGTACCACATGTCACTGTGGTTGTCTATTTTTACCTTTCCAAGCATGACATAATCTCTGCTCATGTTAGTTCCTTTCATGTCAGAAGCAAGTAGCAAAGTAAAAAAGAAAGAAATGGTCATATAAATGGGGGAATGAAATAAATAGTGAATCACAAAGGTAAAAACAGAGACCATGTGTATGTTACCACCAAACCAGACCAATTCTGCAGTTCAACACAAGCGAGCTCCACTCTTAAAATTGCACATAAAAACACAAGCAGCCAAGTTCAACCCACAAATGGTTATTGAGGCAAATGTCAGCATCAATATTTCTCAGTTCAACGACTTATAAAGCGAGAATGCTAACTCCCCCACCCCCAAAACTATCAATGTTAGTGATGTGATTCTGCTCCTATTGTTTTGTTTTGATTGCTGTTTCTCAAACTTTGAAAATCACACTCGCCCAATACCTCTGTTTTTTATGGGTTTCATTACCTCTAAACCTTCCGCAGAAGAAGTCTCATGAAGAGGAATGGGGAAAAACGGAAGTCGGTACTTGGGAAGTAGTGAACTGTGATTTAGCTAGGCCGAAGTTACCTTTGGGCACCGAATGAACCATACCTCATTCATTCTCCTCGCCTGGAAGAGTCACTATAAACTTCAGAGAGTCTTTAAGGAGCCTTTAGGGGTTAACCTCAGAGTTAGGGGAGAGTATGTTGTGGACCAAATCCAATAGAGATCAATACAGCTTAGCGATAGAGCTGAAGCAAGCAGTGAGCTATTCTCTTCTCTCAACTGCGGCCAGGTCGCCACAATCAACACTGAACCGAGGAAGGGGTTTTTCAAGCACAAGCTCTTAGGTAATGCATAATCAAGAAAAAAATGACAGCTTGAATAGAGCCCAATGCTCTCCATTTGTACTCCTTGGAAAAATATTACCAAAGAGTGCCCCTGCTGGCCCGGACCACATAATTCTGTGTCCACCTGGGTCTGATTTGTATGGTCTTAATGCTAAAGCACACAAAGGTATTTTAGCTAAAAAATATCATACATTATGTTGTATAATCAATAGCGGTCACCATATGTATATGCAGAATCCTTTGCATGCTTTTGTCATCATGAATTTTGAGTTGAAATTAATTTTCGTAATGTGTTTTATTTTTATACAGTGTAGATGTTACAGTGCAGATAGTCCTAATTGTTATAGTGGAAGATTTATAGTGTGCTTTCACCTTTGGGGCAACACTTTCAGGTGGGCCCTTCTTGTTAACATGACAGAGTCCCCACGTACAAAGCCAGGTCTTCACAGAAATGGATCAGGTTGGTGCAGGGAGAAATTACCTGACCTGGCAAAGAGCACTGGCCTCAACCTCATCCAACACCTCTGGGAGGATCTGGAACACCATCTGTGAGCCAGGCGTTATCGGCCAACATCAGTGCCTGACCTCACTAATGCTCTCGTGGCTGTATTAGAGAAAAGTCCTGAATCCGGGGTTTCTGAAATAGTGTAGAAAAACCTCTACAGAAGACTGATGCTATAGCAGCATTTAGAAAATGTTAAATGAGACGCGTAACAGTCAGAGGTTTGCATACTTTCAGTTATATTAAGTCAATTTCAAGGTCTTTGGTTAGTTAAATTGGAAAAATGTATTAAAGTTTAGAATGTATATAGAGGGGCTGCAAGGTGGAGCAGTGGTTAGCACCATTGCCTCGCAGCAAAAAGGTCGCCGGTTCACGTCAAAAAGGACACCTGGGATCTTTCTGTGTGAAGTTTGTGTTCTCCCCGTGCACCGTGGGTTCTCTCCGGGTTCTCCGGCTTCCTCTCACACAGTCCAAAAACATGTTGAGATTAATTAGTGATTCTAAATTGTCCATAAGTGTGAACGTGAGTGTGCTTGGTTGTCTGTCTCTAAGTGTAGCCCTGCAATAGACTGGCGACCTGTCCAGGGCGTCCCCTGCCTTCGTCGTAAGTCGGCTGGGACAGACTCCAGCCCCCCCGCGACCCTAGTGAGGATTAAGTGGTGTATAGATAATGGATGGATGGATGAGCATAGAGAACACAGAGCAGGAATCAAAGATCAGAGCTGTAACAAAACATGCAGGCATTCTTTTTTTTTCATTGATCCACAGGTAGCAATAAAACGCTTTTAAAAAATATTTTCATTGTTACGAGCAAATTGTCCTCTAGTCATTTCTCCTGAACCAGTTTGGAAGACCATTAAATGTGGATGCCATAGTACAGGAAACATGCTTCTATGTATGAAGAGCACAAATAGCTTCACAAAAACGTAATAATCTCTTGAGAGCTTTGAAGAAATAGGCTTGCAAATTTATCACTGATCCTTAATTTGACAATGCAGTAGATATGCTGTGCAGCTTTAAATACCTGGATGTCTCACTTATGGTTTAATTTCAAGTTATTCCTTACATCCCATCTTGGTAGCGCAAACTGAAAGAAAGAATTATTTTAAAAGGTGCTCCTACATTGGTATTTCTTGGAAAAATAATGACTTGCCCTAACAGAGACAGCAGATATGTTTCAGACAGACTCCATTCCATACTAACCATCACAGGTTACTGTTTGCATGGTGAGGCCAAAAAGCATTATGAATACTAAGTATAACGTGAACGCAGATCTAAATTCACACATATCCATTCCATAATCCTTGATAAGAATAGCTTCCCTCGAATAAAACAAAGTTTTCTTTTACAAAAATGCAAATAATGGAAGATGACAGATGGTATTCCATTATCTTCCCCAGCTTAGCACACCACTATCTTCTTTCTCGAGGCAAATATTTAAATATTTATAACTTTATCAAAAGATTATGTGCTTTAGCCATGTATAGTCCGGTGGTGGAACATGTAATGGGGTGCAAGTCTGAAATTCTGTGCTCCCCATCTAAGTAACACTAAGATATGCTATTAATGAGACATGAATGTAATTACATTTCTCAGAGCATTTTGCCTAATATGCCAAATGAGTGAGGAAAGCGAATGATGACAACACAGCAGGAATTAATTAGCCTCATTCGTGAGCAAAGGAGCTTCTATCTTACAGAGATAGAAGCAATGTTGTTGCTTCGAGTTGATACAAGTTCAGACCGGTGCAGATAAATTCGTTCAAATGCATTTCAGCTGTCTGATTTAAAAGAGGACATAATTTACTGTGTCTTTCCAGCACAGGAAAATAAAAGGAATCATTCAGTCATTTAACTGAATGGCAGGTGGGCAGCAGGAACTAAATCTGTGAGGACAGAACAGCATGATCATTGAATGTCAGCGTATATGTTGATTCTAAAGTGTTGCACAAAGGCTGGACAATAACCATAAAGTCACATAGACAGGAGGGTGTGACTTGTCTGTGAATTAAACCATCACTGCTCTGGTGCCCTGAAGCAAGATATGAAACCAAAACTGCTGATTGCATTCTTCAACTGTTCCGATGAAATAAGGGTCTACATGCAGCAAAGGTTATCTGTGCGGTATGACACTTTTCACTTGATATTAAAGCAATCTCATCTTTTCTATGTAATGAAGAATCAAATTACAATGACTAGTATAGTGGAACCTCATCAAAATTTTAAACGTCTTAATTGATTGAGCATATAACACTGACTAACTATAATCTTAAGTACAGGTTATTATAATATTAACTATAGCTGTACTTTATATAATACCTGTCAAGGTTTTCCTTGTGCCTGCAGCTCTGTATCACTGCCTCACCTGAAAATGATCCGGTTCAGGCAAGTGCAAAGAAAATATCAACACAGTGTCAAAATGTGACAAATATAAATTGCAAATAATTCCCCAGTGAAGCATTAATAATCATGAAAGGTTCGCAGGCTAACTTACTCACAGTGCGATAGGCTTGAGGAGCTTGAGGAGCTAATAACTAATGACAGCATTTTATCATTTCAGTTAATATTAACACTGGGATTTCTTGTGTTGTCCATTTGTCTTTATACAGAGGGTTTATGAAACTGCAGTTCCTCAAATGGCCTCTTGAAAGTGGCTCCGAAAGCGAGTCAATCCCCATAGACCCTCATGTTAAAATGGGTAACTGTACAGCAGAAACAGACATGTTTATAATCTTGTACAAAAACTGTTTTGCTCATTATAGCTATTTTCACGATTCATGGCAACTTTAAGGAAGATGAATTGTTATATAGCTTGTGCATTTAAACTGTATTACGGCTTAACATTTTGCATAATTTATATCATTCATAATAACATTGTTACGCCCAGTCTAGGGGCACCTGAACGCAACACGAATGTGCCATCCCTCTCCGGTCCCAAGCAGCCACACCACAGCAGTTTTACCGGACAAATAATGATTTATTTACAATAAATGTTGGGTTAAAACAAAAGGAATTATTAACTTAAATTAAGAGTGAGCTCTACTAAAAAAAACAACCAAAACGAAGCTAAATTAAAGAAGAATCAACTTGCCTATCAAAAACAAAGTACCGAAAATAAACACAATGTCTGGCCTCCCTACCTAACATAAACATGAGAAAACGGTATAACAAAGAAAGTAGCAGCTCACTCCATTCACAAAATTCACTACACAGAACTGGTGACGTGGTGCTGTGCCGGTTGGGATGCCTGTGAGGAAAATGGCTCCGCCCATCTGACCCTCAGCGGCTTGGCGAAGTCCTTCCTCCGTATTTAAACTGGAACTTCCGCTAGTTAGCCAATCCCGTGGTTGTGACGGTGCAGCCCTATTTACATATGTAATGAAATCAGAACGGGTCACACAGATCAAAGGACATAATATTCCTTAAACAAATACGACCGCAGTCGTAACAACATATAATTTACTTTATATTCATCCATCCATTATCTATACACCGCTTAATCCTCACTAGGGTCGTGGGGGAGCTGGAGCCTATCCCAGCTGACTTAGAGTGAAGGCAGGGGACACTCTGGACAGGTCTTTACTTTAAATATTTATTTTCTTGTTTTTTGTTTTTTTTTTTTTACTTGTGAATTGCTGCTACAAAAGGATGCTACAACAATATTTCACTGCTGTAACTCTTTTTTTTTTGTAACATTGCTTCCACAGTGACAATAAAGAACTATTCTATTCTATTCTAATTAAGTGCATGGCCGCTTTGAGTGACAAGTGGGTGTCATCACAGGACAGTCCACGGCTCGTCTCAACTCCACTCAAGCTTTATGTCTTTATTATTGGATCAACTGGAAGTTAAGCAGTTTCAGGCATTTCCAAGATGCGAACATCTGTAACCACGACACTGAGCTCAAAACTGCTCTTTAGGAAGCATCACAAAGGTTTTTCCAACTTTACATACATTACATAATGTAGGTATAAAGATGTCTGCCTTCAAGAAAAATGCAAAAATGGAGCAAGCACTGCAATATAAATATGTGTGTTCAAATTTTGTTGCTCTATTACCCCAATTAAGACACTTTATTAGGTCTGCAAAGCTTTTGAGGTTAACACATGACAAATGTGATTTATGTTTACACAAATCACAACTACAACAAGTTGCTTATCTCTTAACGTGTTCAGTTTCAAAAGACCAAGATGGCGATGGCCAAATTCCAAACCTGAGGCTTCAAAGTGGTTGTAATGAACCAGTCTGACGTCAAAGTGGTCCGAAAGCACCAAAGAGAAAGCTTGTTTAACTTCTAGTGTGGCCTTCAGCAACAAATTGTATAGTCGATGCACATTAAGGGCAAATGAGAAAAGAAAAAAAAAAGCAGTGTGTGAAAATAATAAAATATGGAACAGACACTATGTGGTCGCAGCGCTCCAACCTAGTCTTCAATTCATCAGTACTGTCCGTTGGCATTCTTGATAAAGCTTGGCACATCTCAGGGGAGGACTTAAGATGCATGCATTTTTCATCCATTAAACCACCTGTCTCCATACATGTACACTCTCACACACTCATGCACACACACACACAGAGTCTAAAGAAACATTTCCGAGCATGAATAATTATACCTTCCACAAAGACAGAGATTAGAAGACTGCAATCCTAAGCCTATTCAGGCAGGAGTATAAATATTTAAAATTTCCCTAAAATCCTTTTACTGGTATTAGACTAAACAATGTAGCTGTATACAGATTAACCTCTCAGTAGGCGCAGAATACATAATGAAACAGAAATTAATAAACGTCTGAGAGCAAAACAAGAAAGAGCGCATGAAGCTTGAACCATTTGATGTGCCTAATGATGAGTTTGGGTGTTTACTAGATTGATAGAAAACAGGCTTCTTGAACTTTTTCTTCTCTCATATCCTTCTGCCACGGTGTCAGTTTTAAATACATATGCACTTATAATTCACATTTGTGTAAAACTACAACATTCAACGTTCTTTTATAACATTATTTGGACAGAATCTATTTATGAAAACACAATAGATGAGAGCCAAACCAAAGCACAACAGATCACAACAGTTTTATCAATGGTTTGACGAGAATGATGAGAATAATGGCTCATGGCTGTCACAGTTACCAGATCTCAGCCTTGCTGAATGTCTAAGCCTTTCAGTCAATATTTTAGACGGCATTTTTCTCCACCATGAAACCAAACACCAAATCAAAGAATGCCTTTTAAAAAAAGCGGCCTTCAACCATCCAGCAGATATTTGTACAATTCGTGCCACAGAACACTGAAGATCATCTGAGAGACAAGAAAAGACACATCTCACAACCTAAAAAGCTCATCTGACTTGAGGAACGACTGCTGACCAGGATATAAAGGCTACACATTATCAAGAGTAAGCTGGTGTGTGTCCTGATCCTGCAAACCGCTAGAGCCTCACAGATATCGGTTAATAAATTCTTAAAGCGCTCTGAACATCTGTTGGACTCAGTACATTTAAAGCATGTGTTTGTAACCTCCAAAGCTCTAATCGGTATCTTTTAATGATTCCTAAAGTCAGATGAAACTCTGTACATTTGAGAATGGCTGAGAAGAATTCACTAGTGTAGCTTGCAGGCAGATTGTAAATAGAGAAGTATCCTATATCTAATATAGACGACTGAAGTCTGACATTTTGTTCATTATATTGTTGATTTTACTATTTTGTTGGTATTTATTTTGTGCATTTATCAGTTTCCATGACAGGTGACTGCTTTTGCTTGGTTTGTGGTTCTACAACAAACATCTGCACGACATATTACAAGTATCACAGTTTTTAACACATCGGACGGGTAGAGTCAGACTCTAAATTTATGTACATAGTGTTTTATGAGGGCAGACGCACCTTGATTTCATGATTATCTGAAGAGTGTTACGTGCGGAGGGTTGTGTAAAGCTCAAACTTCAGTGCTGGAAAATAAAACTTTGAGGTGCTTGAGTCTGAAGTGAATACCATTACTTGCATCATCTGGGTTAATGTGTGCACTCATGACAAAAATTGAGTAAAAAGAGATGGAGAGAGAGAGAGACCCACAGATCAAAAACATTTAGCTGGGAGCAGAACGAAAGCAACGGCAGACTGGAAGAGTGGATGGGTGTAACTGTGAGAGCTGCAGAAAACAAAGCAAAAGGTTGATTGTCTACATTTGCTGGTGCTACTATTCCTGCATATGCTATTATCAAAGCGATTTGAAAATGATGGTAAACTGTGATTAAGGTCATGGCTCTGGAAAACCTACTCTGAGTAACGAAGGCCTGGGTAATAAGCTTTCTCAGTGTTCTGTGACGTGGGTTGTCTTGTGTGGGTACGAACCCAAAGTGGATGATTTTCATTCTTACAGCTGGTCATTACACCATCAATTGATAACTGATGCAAATTAGACCATGTGCCTGTACAAATGCTGGTTTTTATCAAATTACTGATTTACTATAGAAGAGTTGGATTGCACAATCATTACGGAAGACGGTTAACAAAACACCTTTCGCTGAAGTGTAGAATTTAGAAATGTGTTCTAAGCCTAAATGTGTTAAAGATCTCCGCCAGTAAAAATCTATTCTTTTGTTTACCTTGTTAACATGCCAATATGGTGCTCTTTATATGCTAGAAGGCACACATGAGCACAACAAGCAGTAACCACCCTGGCTGGGCATTTCCACATGCCATTGCAGCACAACAGTCTCAAAAACACAGATACCAGTACGTCCACGATTTTATGTGTAGCAAACCTACACAAATCTACAACCTACAACCAACCCTGACAACTTGTAGGGTGGGACATTCTGTTCTATGATTCCTCAGAATCGGTTTCCAGCTCAACATGTACGGCTGAACGACTACAACATTACAACTTGCCAATGGTGCAGCATAGCATAATAGATCTGCACATCCTACAGGAGGCAATAGTGCCACTATAACAGACAAAGGAATTATTGTCTTTGAAAAATATTTCTAAATATGTAACTTTAACACACAAAGATGAGTTTTTAGGGGTTAAACCTGAGATAATTGTTTTCAACTTTCTCCAAGAGGCAGATGAATCTACTTTGGTTTCCACAGCAATAGGTGCCAAAAAATTCTGGCAAGTGATTATAATTAGAAAACCATAAATACTGTCACTTACCTCATATAAAAGTCAATTACATATAGTTTAATCAATGGATTATGAATAGAGTGTTAAATGTTTTGGCCTGGTTACATTTTTAGGTTCATAAAGTGAGAAACAAAACAACAGCAAATAAGAGTGGCAATGTTTGAATATTAAATTCTTCGGAAATTCATTCTTTTGAAACCTGAAAAATGTAAAGACTCCCTCTGGTGAAACCTTTTTTTTTTTTTACCCTTTTGACATGTCCACACGGAAGATGTATGAGTTAAATAAGGGGTCCATGCCACGGTGGCAGGGTATCCCGTCATAGATCTGCATAAACTAAAGGAAGGATGTGGAGTTATAACTCAGGCAATTTAAGGCAAGAATGGATTGTTTCCATAGCAAAACTTATAAATACTTGATTTTGGTACATGGAGATGATTTAATTGAGGTTAAATTAAAGACCATAATGAGTCTTTTAAAGTAACAGCTTACATAGGAAGGAAATGTAAAACTCAACGTGTTTACAGTGTTTTGGGCCATACTTTAACTCATGAACCAGATTTCTCTTGAATGCCTTTAGGTGATTTCTTCACATTTGCCACATTATATTTTTAGAATCCAGTTTTAAGCATGAGTCCTCTCCAAACCTGCAACAGAATTTTAATGAGACACCGGTCCTTTCAGGAAAAAAAAACAAAAAAAAAACATAACCTGCAAGTAGATGTCTTGCAGGTGTGAGTCTCATTAGTTTTTCTTTAATTAGTGTGAGAGGAAAGCAAGGTTGGGTCGGTTACTCTGATCCCTGCCCACTTTTAACCATCTGAGAAGTTTGTTATCATCGCCTCCCCCTCAGAATGACAGCTGAATTATCACTTAGCTCGCTGAGAGACAGCTCATTCCAACACATCAAAACAACCATGCTAGCCACAGCCGGCTCTATCTGATTTCACACTACACTCGCTGCTCCTGCTTAGTATGGCAAGTAGCAATTTCATTACGAAGCTCTCTCACTCTGTCTCCCTCTCTTTCTTCCTACTGATGTCCTTAACCAATGACACCCTAATTCATTCACTGCCCTATTTCCGTGGTCCTGAGGTTTTCAGTGCTGATGCATTTAGGGTGAAGAGCCTCTCCTCCGGGGCCCAGCCGTCGCTCACACACCTGGGAGTCTGCCCCACTATTACGCATGCTATTTGCACAAATTGCTCCATTTGTGTTTGAATATGAAATGCATTTCCCGAATATGACTGGAGACCATATCTATTCCCCGAGAGAGCAGCTGAGACGTTGGGGATATTTTATTCTTAAGTGAGATTTCCTCTTCATGTCCTCTTTGTCATTCCCGGTAAGGGAAGTATGAAGAATTTTCCACGTCATATTGTATGAAAAACCAAAAAAAAAAAAAGCCAGTCACACAGTTACTTCTCAGAGAATTTCAATTTCTCTTGTATAAGTGATAGGGGGGAAAAAAATCCCTAAATACTTAAGTGCTCTGCAGGTTGTGTAGCACTTAAGTTAATGACGTGAGTAGAACACTGAAATAGAAATAAAAGGGCTGAATTTCTTTTTAATGTGACACTGATAAATCTGTGCTCTTTGGTATTTCTCCTCTTAAATCTTAAAGATATTGGTTCTTGTGATTTATTTTGAGGCAGTATCTGAACGTTTAAGATCTTTTAAATATTATCTGTTCTTTTTGTATCAGCTCACCAATCCTAATTAAGCATAAATACACAGTAGAGAGAAACAGTATACAAAAAATAGCCTTGTGAAATACTTCTTGTGTATTGACCTGAAGAGCAATAGTGTGATGATATAATCCCAATTAACCCTACTAATATCTTTCATTCAATGTTTAACATCTCTACATAAGTGATTGACATGATGTTTTCAGTTTTACTTTACACATAAACTTGGATAACAATTTTATTTATGATAATTTTCTGGAGGTATAAATTGCTCAGGTCAAATTGAACCCAAGGATAAAAGATGTCAGTAAATGTGAAGGTAATAGGAGGGAGAACATTAGAAAATTAGGTTGTATAAATGAATGAACGAAAATGTAAAAATCCAATTGAAAAGGTAAATTTCTCATGTGGAATTCATCTCAATGCACTGAACATCAGCTTGATCAGTTTATATATAGTTGTTCTTCTATTTATGATATAGTTTGTGTCTATATTAGTAACTAGCCTTCTTGTATTATGATACTGCACTTAACCATATCGATAAGGCTCAACAGTGCATTTTACTAAAAACTACAAATAGATGTGTGCAAGCTATAAAATGATGTTGTGCTGCAGCAGTAACAGTGTTTCCATGTAAAGTCTTATTCAGTGACCTGCAGCATTTGGGGGGAAAAAAATCCTATACGCAACTCCTGGTCAATTAAAATATCCAACACTGCCCGAACTACCTCTTGTTCTGTAGATTTGACCTGTTGTACTGCCCCTAATAACAAGCTCCTTACATTCACTGATGTTCTATGTCTGTTCGTAAATGTTACCTGACGGTTCTTGAGAAAAAAAAACTGGTTTCTGAATTTCACTCAAGATCAACTATGAGCATGTAGTCAACGGCAAACATTCACAAGAAGTTAAGCTAACGGCAATCTAACACTGCTTATATAACAAAGGTGATATGGATGTGATGGTAATGTTGCTTTCAGTCAGTAAGAAATTCCAGGATTAACGTCGACGTTCCATCTAAAGTTTCTTCTAGATGTTCAGAAAAGAAACATAGTTGGATAACTGTACTAATGCTTTGTAAACATTTAGCATCTATTCTCAGGCTGTACTCTGACAGGATTTTAGTGAACAGGAGCATGAATCGTCTTCTGGAAGATGTTGCGGCTCTTTAGTGAGAAGAACAGGTAGCTGAACTAGTGCTGATGTGAGGTGAGCAGGGAGAGAGCAGTATCGGAGCAGAGCTGAGGAACATGGAGACGGAACCTTTAACTTAAGCCTGCATAGACGAAAACAGCATCTGTAACCATAGTAACCATACACAAAGACGGCAACAGATGTACACCGAAAGTGCTTAGAAGATATGAGTATGTAAAAGAGAAAGGACACTACAATGTCATAAAAAAAAAAATAGACTGAAATGTTGACATTTGTTGACTAAAATGAATAAAATCAAATGGCTATAATGTGACAAAAACTAATACACGTCTGTTGAAAGACTGAATATATATCGATAACAGGAGGCTTAATTTATTTTTTTGTGTTTGAAGCCTAGTGTGATTTTTGCATTAAAAAAATCCATTTAAACACATTATTTGTTAAATTTTTGTTGCAGCCCTGAAGCTCTTTATGCATTCTTAATTTAGTTCTATTCAAACTGAGTCCTGTTGCTCCTTGGGAAAAAGTATATTTCAACCCTGTCTAGCCATAATCAAGTTTATGATGAAGTTTAGATGTTGATAATACTGATGAAGAGACGAAATAGAGATGCAAAATATGTGTTACTACAATCCAGCTTACATTGATTATTGTCGATGAAATGGTCAAACTCAAGAATAGCAGGCAAGAACCAGCGGCATAGTTGGCTACAGAGTTCAACAACAGTGAAAAGATGCATTAAAGTTCAAAGATCATTCGCAGAAGGATCAAAGAGTGCAGGGAGAGTGATGCAGCAGAAACAAACATGAGCTCAAAGAATGAGACAGCGAAATTAAATTTGCAAAAGAACATGCACGAGAAGACAGCAGGTTTCTAGAGATGTCATTTAAAATGAGTCAAATTTCAACCTACACGGAGCTGAAGGCAGAAAGTTTGTGAGGACAAAGTCAGAGAAAGAAATCCAACCCGACTGCACTCAGGCTGCGGTAAAGCATGGAGGTGGGAATGTCAAGGTTTTTGTCTCAGTGGAGTTGGTGAACTTGTATTTGTTGATGAAACCACAAACTCTGAAGCGTACCAAAGAATTTTGCAAACATAAAGAAATCTGTCAAAAATGATTCAAGTGGCAGAAGTGGAGCTGCCATTTGCAGGATAATGATCCAAAGCATACCAGCTGCCTGTTGTATTACTTTTTTTTTTGTTTCCCCAGGAGAAAATCAAAGTGCCCTCCCAGACCACTGACCTAAATCCTAAAGAGCCCATATGGGACTTCATGAATAGGAAGTAAGACCTCTGGATGAACTCAAAGCTCTGCTGGTTAAAACACTGGAAACTTTCACTACAGCAAATAAAGGAACTGGCTGATGAATAAACAAGACATGCAGTCTTTAATGACGGTACTGTTGGGTTCCCAAATAATCTGTCTTCAAACAAATTTGTTTTTGTGGAATATTTTGCTTGGCCAGTGTGCCTTTTTTTCTCAAAATCAATGCCAATACTTTGAAACTCCATTATCTAAAGCAATAAAATTCTCACATTTAAGTACGGCTTAAGTGTCTAAATCCTTCTGGGGCCCCTGAACATGCACACTTGCTTTTCTGAGGTGCAGTCATAAACAGGAGTGAATACAGATCATTCAAAAGTCCGTCTTTAGTGAAAATCAACCCTCACAACAAAGTAATATTACTATTTGTTAATCACAAGGCTGCAGACTATATCAAAACGTGCGATGCGCCACAAAGCACAAGGAAAATTCAAGAAGATTAATAATCCTTCAGGGCTAGCAGTGTGGGGATGCATTATAGCAAGCCAATGTTACAGTTACGACAGGAAAAACAGATCTGAAAGCGCACAGTGAACGACACGGAGGGAAAACTAAAACGTATCACACTGACCAAACCCTGGATTGTGACACAGCTGTCTGATCTGAGCTCCTGGAAAGGAAAGCATGCAGAATTCAGAATCGTGTACCCCACGTTCAAACCAAACAGCAGCTGGCTCTGTTTGGCAACAATCACAATAAAACCTCCAGGCAACGATGGCAGCAGCAACTGTAATACCACTACAACATGCGATTTAAAGCTGTGATTTAATATTATTTTAAGACACATTCAAGAAGATTTCATTTGAACTGTATTACTTTTCATTGAGCATACTGACCCTCTGAACTTGGCTGAACTGCAAGCAGTGTTTACGCAAAAGCAGAAGAGACAAGTAGATAAAAAAATGTAAAAAGAAGAAAAAGCAAAAATGTTCTTCCAGCACTGGTAACAACTGGTGGCATTTGAAAAACAAAAATACTGTACATGCTAATTTTAAGTTTTTACATTTTGGGGAAAAACAAGTAATTCAAGAAATTCATCTTTTGTTTTTCTTTTTTAATTACCTGTTGTAAGTTTTTTATACTGCATAGATGACGGTTTTGAATTCTTTCTACTTCTAGCCACAGTTGTGATGTCTTCAAATAAGTGAAGATCTTCTTATTGTGGTAAAACTGAGCCCCCAGTGAGTAAAAATGTTATCGGAGCAAAAAACACCCAGATACTGCTTGGGGTCTGGAGAGTCAAATCCTAATTTTGGCATTAAAATGTAAATGGAGTTGCCCTGGTGGACTAATAATTAAGGCCTTTCCTGCCCGATGACAGTTGTAAATATGAGGAAACACTCAACAGTATGAGTAGATAATAAATCCAGCAATGCTGACAGTATACCATAAATAAACAATGACCTTTGACCCGTCTTCTACTCCATCAGACCCATGACCTTCTTGCATTTCATATGCATGATTCTAGTCACCTTTTGGACACCAGCACAATCCTCTTTGGAGAAAAAAAAGAGCAAAAAATAAATAAAAAAAACATTGCTTGTTAAGTTTGCTATTATTGCGGTGGCTGTACTGCTCTTTCTCTCAGTAGCTGGCTGCCTGAGCCATTTTACATTTAAATTTGTTGAATAATAAATTATTCAGTGATTTAATTCCAAAGAAAGTGGCAAATATTTCTGAGAACAAGCAACCCACCTGCCTAGCCACCGGGTGCCATTCCCTCAGTGACTTGTTTTTAAATTACATCCGCGATAGGATTCTCATTAATCTTTATGCATTTCAAAAGGCTTCAGGGATCAGAACAAATTTTCAAAATAGATTCCTGTATATATAGTCTGACGATGATCAGACAATCCTGCGAGTCGATGAGGTTATTTCTGGAAACTGTGGGATATGGGTATACAGTAGTTTGTTGAGATCACAATGTCTGTCACGGCAGCTGCAGTGCTTTTATGTACTGTCTTGTCGCTGACAAAAAAGGAGTGGATGTGGACAAAGAGCTTCAGAGAAATCTCAAATTGCATATTGAATTTTAAAAGCACACCCTCAAAGGCAGAATCCTGGCAGAGCCCACTCGCTCATGCTGCCAACACCCGGACAATAGTAATTGCTTGTCATATTTAGGAAAATGATGTGGGAAATACAAATGCCTTATTAAAATGTCTTTTAAATTCTATTCAAGCCAATTTGATTCATTTTCAGCTCATGCTTTCCTGGCAAGGTATACTGGTAGGATCTCCACCTTGATTCCTTATAGACTCGCTGCTTTTAATGTTGTCTCATTTGTTTCATTTAAGCCCCGAAGCCTTCCACCCTGCACCCGAGTATCTCAAATTCGATTTTCGGCATTTGAAGATCTTTCTTCCAAACTGACAAATCATCATTTAAAAACAGTGAAGCCAACTCTGAGAGACTGCTGAAAACCGCAATATGAAAATACGTCTCACTCAAGCTTACAAATGGGGCATAAAGGCCACTGTGATACAACAATTGGTTTCTGAGAAATCTGCAATGCTTGTTGCACAGCCAGCTTTCTCTGCTGCATGTTGCTTTTTATGCTGTTTTCACAATCTCCATATAATATGTGGTAATGTGTAAAAATAAATGTCCAAACAACCTTGAATAGATGGATATTCTTGCAAGGGACCTTTTAGTGACACTCCATCCGCAATCTTTTGTACCAAGTGGTCCTTACAATAGGCTTGAAAGTTGGCGGGCCAATGTCGGCAGATCAGTCCGCTATTCTCTCTGAGCATGAAGGTTCATCCCGGCCCTCGAAAATAGCAGTTTGACAAAAACGCAAGGTCCACTTACCCTGTGGTTTGATGGTTTTTAACCACACATTGTGGCCTTCCTTAGCAGATGAATTTGTCATGTCATTCAGTACTCAAAGACCTCTGCTGGCACACTTGAAAGCA
The DNA here is from genome assembly GCF_000690725.1 of Stegastes partitus. Classification (NCBI taxonomy): domain Eukaryota; kingdom Metazoa; phylum Chordata; class Actinopteri; family Pomacentridae; genus Stegastes; species Stegastes partitus. Next base: position 191,391 of record NW_007578613.1, read on the forward strand.
GTTAAGTGTTTGAGCATTGAATAGAAGATAAATGAAAACGATGAAAAATGCCTTACCATTGCAACTGGACAACATACACAGTGTCATTGACTCACATTAAGTCAAACAAATAACACAGTGTAGTGTGTAGTATCGCATGTCAAACACCTGAGAAACAAACACTTCTGATCCAGGTTGTCTTTTAGCCTCCTATGAATGTGCTCCTTTGAGTCTTTTTAAAATATTTTCCAATCTTCAAATGAACTGAGGGAGCAAAAGCTAAGCATCAGAGTTAAAGAATTCATATTATCATGATCCACTCTCATGAGCAGTCAGATTTGACCTCTACAATCCAGCCAGCAGATATTTTAGGAATATTTCTTCTTCAGATCAGTCGTATATACATCCTGTTTCAGTAATAGCTTCAGAAATGATGTTAGGATAGTCATCAAACATACAGATGGACTAAACTACATTTTTCTTAGTTTGTTAATGTGATTTCTTTCTTCTTAGTTTTTTTAACTTTGCAAACTTGTTATCTGCACCGATCAGCTGGAGCATTAAAACCAATAATTCTCACTTATTATCTCATTACAATGCAATGTTCTGCTTCGGTCCTGGCATCTGTGGGATGTTACTTTGACAAGTACTGCCAAACGGCACTCCCCAGCAGGATAATCCTCCACAAAAACAGCTCAAGATCAACCCAGACTCCAATCTGATCACGCATATTTGCGATGCGCTGGATGAAGTCCAATCCACAGATGCCCCACTGGCAACCGACAGAACACAAAGGATCCACTGCCTCCGTCATGGTGCCAGACACCACAGGACACCCCAAGAAGTCCTGGGTCCATCACTCGGTGGGTCACAGCTGTTTTGCTGGCACGTGGGAACCGAAACAGTATTAGGCAGGTGGCTGTCGTGGCCATTATGCATTTCTTCACTATTTTCTTAACTTTGGTGAAGAGATAAATATATTGTGTGTATATTCAATCCATCTCAGGATTCAGGTCAAAGCTGAACGTCAAACAAAGGAATGAGGTGGAGTTTGAAGGTGCCATGAGTAGTCATTGTAATGCTTGAGAGCACACCCAGAATATCCCCTGATGATAAAAAGAGCTGACCCCACCACTAGTGAGGGGTCTTTCTTCCGTCCAACCTGTCAACACTGTGTGAGTGCTTCATAGCCCTCACCCCACCTTTCGCCTCCACACACTGTCTCCTCCTTTGTTTGCTGATTTTTTGTGCGTTTGCTTTACTATTTTCGATTTACTGTGGGCACATTTTTGCAATATGTTTTAGTAACTGACCACCAAGCACGTCTACATTTTCTTTCTCCTTCTTAAACAAACCTACAGCCAAGTAATAACTGTAAGTGACCAGTGTATTTGGAGAAAGCAATGACTCACAGTTCCAGTAAACATCAGTTTACAACAGACATCAGCTGTTTGCCTGCCGACCTGTTTGCTTCACAAACCTGACATTAGGCAGATGTGCACCTATCTGACCCCACTCTATCATCGTTGCAAAGAAAGACTGTCAGGCCAGCCGAGAGGAAGCCTTCTGTGACCTGTGGCCTGCAAACTGCTGCGTCCCACTGAGGGTCGCCTCTCTGGAGAGCTGATCAACGAAAGCCTGCAACACAGCAGCGGTGGTTCCAACTGAAAGAAGCCGGTTCCTGACTACAAATTAATAAGCAGCACCGACCAAACTTCAGTGTACTGTGACGAGACTTGATGTCGACTAGATGCCCTGAAGAGAACTCTTGAGAGAAGTTTGATTGTCCACTCTTCACCAACACCTAACAGCTTTATTATCATCCAAATGCTCCAGTTTAATCCTCCGTTAATTTTGAGCCTGTGTAATTTTGTTCATTTATTGCACCATTTTTCTCTGTTGTATATAGTGTAAATAAATCCCCTCATTTATCACAGAGTCTTGGTTTTTGTCTGTTTCTTTATGGAGTGGATGAACAACAATTTAATCTGTAAAGTGCCCCCTATTGAACTATAAGTGTAGTAAATGCTACAGCACAGATGGGTCCATTGTCAATGTATTTGTGTGTGAGAGTGAGCGAGAAGAGGGGGGCAGCTCTGCAATGAAATAACATTTTACTCACTTTAACTACAAAAGAAATAGAAAATCAATATGTGGGGGTCACTGCTGATATAATGGCAGGCCGCCACAAATAAATCAATAGAGGGGAAACTGAGTCTGTCTTTAGGCAGGCATTTTGTCCTCCATGTTGGAAGAACATGTTTCAGCACACAAAAGTCACTGAGAGTCAAGACCAGTCCATGCACTACAGAAACCAGGCCACACGGAGAAAACAGGTTACACAGGAAATCTGCAGGTTACTGTGGTAACCTGGCTGCTGTAAACCTGTGCACAAGTAGAAGGTCAGGAATCAGGGCTCTCATCTGCCCACATTGTTATTTTGGAAATATTACTGACTTGATTTATATGTAGTAAAAATGCAAGAACTTTTTTTGTCATATGTCCATGTATGAGGGACTGACAGTACAGTCAGAGGACAGCAACTGCTAACAGCACGAAAGTGTAAACAGTCAAATGATCAACATTTTGACTTTTGTTTACATTTTAAAGCAACTTGCAGAAAAAATGCATGTAATAATCTCTAAATAATGTATTTGCAGACATTAAAAAAAAAAAAAAAACAGTCAGCCTACAAAAACGCACTGAATGGTGAGGGGTTTATTTGTAGTTACTGCTGCCCTTCCCCTGAGCATCTTTGGTGAACAATTAATTTTCCATTTACTTTCTGCCTGGTAGCAACTGTCGGTTCAGATGACCCTCTGACTGCAAATTCCACTGCCTGCTAGATGGTGGCCACAATGACATGCAGTCCTTGCTGGAGCTGCTAGAGCACTCATTTATCATTCAGGTTTATATTCACTGTCTGATGATAAAGCAACAGAGGAACAATGAGCTCAGTGTTACTTTTTCTCTACTGATGGTTTAAAGCAAACCAAGTTTTGGAAAAAAAAAAAAGAAAACAATACCACAAAAAGTAAATAGCCTCTTTACCACTTAATGGAAGTGCAGATTGGGTATTTTTGTTTTAAGGTGTGTTTTTGTTAATTGTTAGCTGCCTCTGAAGCAGTTTGAGGTTCTGGGACAGATGATCATCACTACTGGGCACCAAAGTTGGTGGTAAGAATGCTTTTGTCTTTTGCTTTTGTCAGTAATCATAATATCACTCTGAATGGCAAAAGTTTCTTAAATGATTTCATCAACAGCTCAGATCAGACTCAATCAGATTTGCCAATTTTCCATCCAGTGAAAAAAAAACTGTGAAAGCAGCAATGATTTAAAAAAAATAAAAACCCAACTACATCTGGAGCATCTGTTAAATGAATAGTATCCCTCACAGATAAATATTCAGTCACTGATAAAACATCGTAAAGCAAAGAAAGACACTGATGACATCTCAGGGATATGAAAGTATTTAAGAGTGAATGTTTACTCAGTCATAGATATGTGACCTGACAGCGGCTTATTAATATTTCTACTTTCCTAGAGGCATGCAAATACACCTAGTCCTCTGCAAAGTGTTACTGAAGACATTTTTCATTGAGATCTAAATCGCAATAACTTATCCTCAAACTCTGTGTGTATATATATTTTACATATATAAGTTTTATATGTGTGTGTGTGTGTGTATGTATTTGTATATGTGTGAGTTAAGGCAGGAAAAAGGGCATAAGCCGAGAAACAGGGCGACAGGAAAAGATAGAGCTGAGTGCAGAGGCATATAATCTGAATTCAAAAGCAATCATTTTTGTTCTCAGCTCATAAAGCCGTCTGTGGTTGATGGGTAAGGCAGTAAAAATCAGGGGGATGAAGGTAAAGAATAGATCTGAAGGGTTTGCAGGGATGCTTACACTTGCACAGCAGCAGCTGCTATCATTCTGGAGTTGACCTCAACAGAATACAATATAAAGCATAAGCAGAATTACAGATGATTACAGATCACACAAAATGATAAATGCAATGGTGAGGTTTTTGTCTATTAAAGAAAGGCTCTTAATAATCAGACAGCAAATAAAATCTATTCATTTAACTGAGATTTTTTAAACAACAGGCTAATTATTTGATAAACAGAAATTTAATTAGCGGTACAAAACAACAACTGAAGTGGTCACCTTCGGCTCTGAAAGAAAGAAAAAACACTGTCAAACTTCCTGACATTTTCGAAATGAAACAAACAAATGAATCAATTAATAAATAATTCATCACTAATGAAAATATTCATCAGTTGCACTCCTACCAACTTGAGATTAAATCAGCCAGCCGAACATGAATCGCTGGTTTTGTTTTCCCTTTTTTTTGTTATGCAAATAGTTGTCACGGTAGTTGTGTTTTCATGTGCAAAATAGGGACACATTATGATGCGGTGACACAGTGCATCTCAAGCTCATTGGAGATAAGAGTAAGCTGTGAGCATGCTCTCACGACTTGAAATAAATGTCTACATTTGCCCGCTGATACTCTCGATATGTTGTTCTCCACATAGTCTTTTTTCAGGATCTGTATCTGCACTACAGCATGTGTATGTGTGGGTTTGTGTGTACAGGCCCCAGTGTGCAGCTTGCCCCAGTCAGAGTAAAGTGTTATTCGGAGTGCCACTGTCAGTCCCTCTCAGTCCCTGGAGAGCTGGTATGCCCTCCTTAAGCCCTTCAGCGGTATCTGCAGGCATGCTCAACATGGAGCTAACACTGCCCAACAATCCTCTTTTGTCTTTGACTTTCAAACTTTTTTGGCAAAAAAATAATAATAAAATGACCACAGCATCAAACTTAGGCTGCCTGTGAGTTAGATCAGAAAGTAAATGAACCATAATTCTTGGCCTGATCAAGCTCAGTTTCATGACAATGTGAAAATGGTGAGATTTACGATCTGTATCTGTATCCATGTCTATGAAGGTGGGTCTGATTTTAGTAAAGCCTCTTTCATTCTTCTATTTTGATTAAGTCCTCAATGACTCAATGAACTTTTCGCTTGGTAATCTTTATTGCTCTACAGCTTAATGAAATTATATTTCATCGAGATTTACGATGCGACCAAGATAGTGACTTACAACTTATAGCACTGAAGATTTATTATTTCTGCACATTCTAATTATCAAGGATGACTGTGGGAGAGTTATGACAGTATCTTAATATATAACTGGTTGTGATTTCTTTTGTGCATCAAGCATGAATATTAGAAAACTGGAAAATATGGTCAAAAATATCCCAACAAGCAAGATCACAGCATACAATCAAAGGAAACTCTTTCAATGCGTTTGTTGGACCAGAAAGATCCACACAATGTATTTAGGTCAGAATCCCTAAATCTAAGTGTAACCTGTTTGTTTACACGGAAACACTGAATCTTAAAAAGATCTAATGAAAGTGTGTTAGGGTTCTGCTTATGCTTCAATCAATAACTTGATTCCCTCCACCAGCAACATGGTCCAACATTTGCACCAATACAACAGCAACAATGCTTTTACATAAAACATCACACGGATCAATATGTTTTGCTGCGAATATCGGCTGATGCACACGGGCACTAGCAGTTGTGTTTACTGTTGTGGGCCACCAAATGAGAAAAGAAGGAAAAGGAATAAATTCTGAAAAATGTGAAGTTCGAAAAAGTGACAAGCAGCTGCTCCTCTGCTGTCAGTCAAAGGCTCAGAGGAGACCGACAGAGAAAATACTACTGGAGTTTGCACCAAACCAGGAAGAGGCTTGTTAGCTTGGCTGCTAATGCTAACAGTCTGGTCGCACAGACTTTGTCTTTCTACACAGTCAGTGGAAAAGGTTTGGGTTCTTTGTCGGTACAGAACGAAAGCATATCTTACAAGATTTATCGTTCTATTGTTATTAGCTTGGGAAATTCTAACCATTTCGAGCCACACTTGTTGTGTGCTCGCTCTTCATTGCAATTTCCTTGCTGTTTTAGGAAATCTGACTTCTGGACATTTTTATTCCCATTTCATACCATGCATAAGTTTCTTTGCCTTGTTCTAGCCTTGGCCTTGTTTTGACAGGGTGAGTGTGCAGATGAAGGTCGACCCAAACACAGAACAGATACATTTATTATAAATTACTCATATATTGTGGGGAGAATCTTTTTCTCATAATAGCAAAATTATTTTATCACTCGGCCCAAGTGAATAAAAACCAGAGAAGATGCATAAGCACAAAACTTATTAATATGCATCTTGCTCAAATCGAACAAAACAAATCTCAGATAAACAAACCTTGTAAATGATCAAGTTAAGATGAGAACACACAACTCTTTATTTGTTTGTAGCGTTTTTATACAGACAGACCAGGGGAGCTTCAGCCTCTCTCGATGTCCAAACGTCCGTGGTGCCCCATTTACGCTTCTGAAAAACAACTATTCAGTGATGGCAACTACTTCCAAAAAATAGAGTACAAATGTGATTCTTTTCAGTCTTGAGCAGTGATTTGGCACCGCTGCTGCAACCTTATTTGAGGTACTTAAGTCAAAGGTTTCTGATGGTGTCAGTGCCTCATGTTGTAGATGTACCACCCAAACCCAAGCCTAATGGGGCAGTGGTTAGGCTTGTTTGCAGTTGTAAATACAGCTAGAACATTTTTAAATTTGTCAGGTTACATTATTTTTTTTCTTTACAGAACATCAGGTCAGGATGATTTTGAGCCCTGACTCCCTGCCTGACTGGACCACATGCATCTCTTATCAGTTCCATTAATTCAAACACTGCTAAACACACCACAATCACATTTACGTCAACACCTGCCACTTCACAGTCACCTGCTGCTGAATACATTTTCCAATCGACTGCTAACTGGCCAGCAGCCATCTTTGGCTCATGAAAGCATACATCAACATCACCAGCTGTCTCTGTCACATCAGTGAGAATATCCCTTACTACTTCATTGACAAGCCATTAAATAATTGCTTCAAGTACATATTTATCTTGAGTTTTTATTTCCACAGGTTCTATGTTTACTTGAAATATTCTGAGTAAACGACTGCAGTGAGGCAGCAGGAGGAATTTTTAGCTCTAAGCAAATAAAATATAAACAACCACAGGCATTTCTGGCATCTCGTACCATAAGTGTGTATTCTCTGCCTGTCTTAATCCTGTCTTCCATGCTTGTACCATCTTCTGCTATGCACTGACACCCCCCCCCCCCGTTCCTTCTCTTCCACCTAATGTCCTTTATCGGGCAACAGGTTCGCTATCAGGGACTGTTTGACTGTAGCGGCATCAGCAATGTGTAGGTGGGATGTTGTTATTCAGTGTGCCCACCGAGTCAAGGCCAATATAGATACTATAGGTGGAGAATCAAACTACAATTGTTCCCAGTAACAGTGAGAAAAACATCCCCGGAACTTCTGAATCTTGAATTCCTATGAGCGGAATAGGTTTTTTAAAAAATGCAGATTTGTGGACTGAAAAATGATTACTTTCCTTCCTCTCCCATGTCTTCCATACTATGTGTTTTTCCTCTTTCCTTGTCTTTTATGATTGCTCCATTTTCTCTTCAGTTACTTTTTTTTTTTTCTGTTTTTGTAAAGTCTCTGCCTTTTGATTTTGCCTCTCCATTTCTCTCCAAAATCACTTTTGGCTTTTTCTCTCAGGTTCACCTTCTGACACAAACACACTCGTCATCCGAATGCTTTTAAGGTGCAACAAAGTAGAGATGTCAATGTCAGTGACATCTCTATTATGTCTCTGCTATGTAAATCGTCAACCATCTGTTGACTGCATTAGTATTACGAAAAGCTAAAATATTCTCACATTGTTTTGCACTGACAATGAAGCAGACTGGGGAAATTTACAAAAGTCAATATGGCAATGCGTCAGTGCCTAACAAAAGCCAATATATACGACTTATTTGACTGATAATTATGGAGTAAAATATTTCCCTGTCACCATTCTTCCCACTGCTTCTCCAGGCTTCCCCCCCTCTCTCCTCTCCCTGCCTTCTCCTCCTCCCCAGCTTCCTCCCCAGTCATTTGCTGCTTATTAGAGAGTCTCTCTGTCAACCTTGTCCCATCTAATTCTCACCCAATTACAATCTAAATGAACCACAGGACTGCTTAACTTGCTTTGCCTCTTCCCATTGTTTAATTTGTGACGGTAACAAACCCTGATTAGGCCTCTGCAAAGGTTCATAAATTAAGCACTCAAGACCAAATTAATCACCATTCCCTGGGAAGATAAATGGGCAATATTCAATTTTTCCATATGGATCCCACTGACAAGAATAACACACTGAAAAGAACACTCAATGACAATGACTGCATATTCTCCAAGCAGCGCCGTTTCTGACCAGGGGTGGTTTGTGCATCACCAACCAGTCAAATGCCATTTACAGAGAATTTCTGTCTGAGCCGTCTAAAAACCTTCATATGCAATGTTTGCACTAAAGCAATTTTTACAAGTAGCATCTGCATTCCAGAGGTAAAACGGGGCCAATTTGATTAATGTCAGCATCTCAACATGAGGCGTGAATATGCCACAATAAAAGGCTTGCCACAGAGGGAGAGCATGAGTGGAAAGGAGAGAGAAAATATTGGAGAAACAATGACTTAAGGTAGAGAAGATAAATACACAATAAAGTGGGAAAGAAACAGACAAAAAAGGGGGTGAAGGTAAACTTCAATAATGAAAAATCAAAAATGAAAGAAGCAACGAGCCAGTGGCAGGGAAAACAGACAATCCCAGAGAGCTGTGCGGATCATCATCCAAGGAAAAATGAGAGCAAAACAAGAAAATGAAATGCAATTGCCTGATTTTGACAGAGGATCTAGTTTAGCATACAAACAGGCAGCAGATAATTAGTCTCGAGAGGAAAATCAGCGCACCCTGAGAGGGGGTGAAAAAAAAGCTCAAAATATTGAAACGGCTGTCCTCAAATGACAGGGCAGCCATATCACAAGCCTGTCTGCTGTCAGACATTTCACCCTTTACCACTTCCTCGCTTTTATCCCTAAGAAAATATGTCACTATACACATATTAGAAAATGTTCAAAAGGCTTCCATTAGTTTGATGCTGTGTGCACAAAGAGCATCTAAGTCAAGACACCACACTACTCTACTTGCAGGTAAATGTGTTCTAAAATGTATTTGAACCTGTAGCAAATGCTGTCAGATTGACTCTACTATGGTTGGTTATGCATGTTTAACATGTTAACCAGTTAAGTTCTCCAACAGCACAGAAGGTGGCAATGACCCCTGCTCCAAAATCAGCAATAGCACTATGTAATAAGAACGACTGCCAGTGCTCACCAAAAAAAGCAATCTATAAACACATGAAGACTAAAAATATATTGAATTAGATTTCTCTGTTAACAAAAATAAAAGAAATGTGGGATTGGAAAACATCTTCAATGTGAGCTGGGATGTGAAACACTACGAACTGTCAGGTCTGTTTAACTCCAGCTATTATGTTAGCTAGATTCATGCAAAGTCAGTTAAATCTGCAAAAACTCGGAAAAGGACATTGTGTTTTTATGCCTTTTTGGAAAAGATGTGCAACAACACTGATATGACAAAAAGCAGAGATCAAAATGAACACGTTTCTTATCCTTCAGCTGAAAACACTATGAAACTATTGATGTCAATGTATTAGGAGTATTAAAACTCTGATAACTCGTTGTCGTTTCTTTTAATGACAGCATTTTTTAATCTGTCAGATATCTGCCATTTGCAATATAATGAGCAGAGAAATGTGAACATTCTGATCTGGGTTTATGCTGGATGCTTTATGATCCCACTTAACATCATATTTAGATGTTATCAGCTCATTAAATGGCCACTATCACTGCACATCATTCCCACATATAGCGCCCAATAGGGACCTCCTCCGCCTTCAATGAGGCCAGAAGGCACGTTCTTATCATTGATAAACAGAGCGTAACCCTGATAACATGGTGTGAACATGGCAATAAGAGCTTGCAAACATCTCTGGTGGAGTCTGACAACATACAAAATTGAGCTTTGTAATGTGGTAATTATAGAAAAACTATGCATTTCAACCTAAATAATGATCCTTTTCTATAGTTAACTAAGTAAATTTGGTGCCTAAACCTAACTGAATACTACCTGATAAACAGTGAATGAAAGCAAAAGTCAAAACGAGACTTGGGTTCACTGATTTGCAACTCCACCACCAGCTCCCAACCTCCAAATGCAGACTTTTGTGTCTGTTTTCATGTTCAAAATTGTGGCTCCATAGACATTAAATCAGATGATAACGGCCGACTGAGCTTAGTAGAAGGTGTTGGAGGTCCCAACTGGCCCATATGTGTGAGAATGATGCACAACGATAGCAGCCATTTATTGGGCTGATAACATCTGAATTTAACACCACAAAAATAGCCAGTATGAAACCCTGCTAAGGCTGTTTACATCACCTCAAGATGATTCCCAAACCAGAAAAACACAAATATGAAGCAACAACCTCTGCCTCAGACAACATCATGATGTTGTCTGCAGATAACTTGCTGTTCGGTAAATCCTGCACAGGTAATGTGGCAAGAGGGAACTCAGACTGAAGCTATTAAATGCAAGGTATTAGAGAGATACTGCACTGCATCTTGTTGATTGTAAATAATTTTTCTTGTCATAATAGTATCTTCTGTCAGCGGTGCTGCAGAGCCATTACACTTCTTGTCCAGGCTCTCTATTCAGACACTAAGAGGAGAAAATACAATTACCCAAATACACGGCATGCAGAGAAAAATACAGACAACTGTGACACATGCACAAACATTAATGCATACTCTGCATTGCATGATATAATTATCTGCATAAAATTATAAAAATGTTAATTAGGCAAAGCAGAATTAATAGGGAAATTATGATTTCTTTGGAAGTTCTCGTATCAAACATAATCATGTTAAATGTGATACTGGTATTGTTCTGCTCTGATGGGCAAAGCAATAAAATCATTTTGATAATTATAATGAAAAAATTCCCTCATTAACCATAAAAAGCTGATGAGTAATTCACAATAAATGTATCTGTTCTGCATTTCAGTCAGCTCTTAGGCTACACAGCAAAGGTTCACTGTAAGGCCAAAAAAAAAAGGAGGGAAAGGAAAAACATATGCCCTGCTGGTAAATGACCAACTAGATTTCTAAAGCAGGATAAATGGTACAGTGATATCCATTGCAATATATCTAGCTGACCTCTGTCCACGAAGACAGGCAACACAAAACCTTTTTCAAAAAGGTAGTGTTACCATACAGAGAGCTAAGGTCAGTGCACTCCAGCTGCTAACATTAGCAACCAAACTTTGAAGCATGGCTCTTGTGGCAGATTTAATTCAAACTCCAGCAGCAGTCGCTCTCATAAGGCTTTTCACTCATTACTGAGCAATCACATTTTTCAGTTACATTTCAGTTTTTATTATATTGTGGCACATAAAAGTAAATGCAACTTAACGTGCTGGTGTGGTACGAGGCATTTATGTCAGGCAACGCTGGTAACAGAGAGAATCAAGTTAGTGATTCGAAAAGAAACTACAGTTTAGAATCACTACAAACCTTTACTTGGTTTACTTCAAATTCAATCCAAAACTGAAAACAACTCTTAAACTTCAAATTACAAAGCACCCAGAGGAGTTTTCCTGTAAACTAACTATTGTTTGGCCACCGATGTGGCCACCATGGTACACATCAATAAATATTTTCTATATTAACAGAATTCTGTCTTTGAAACATGCGAAAAGTTCTTCTTTAACATTATTAGCTCAGTCATTAAGTCTCCAAGTGCTGTCAGATGTACTCAGTTGACACTTATTTGACACTTTCTGACTTATTTGAAAGTCAAACTATGACAAAAAACATTAGTTGTCGTGCTGACACCTCTAACGCAATTACCATTCACGTCATTAGCACAGTGAAACAAAATGCTGATGTAAAGAAGACACTGTCAGCCACAATCCTGTCCTGTTAACACTTTGTCCGTTGTAATGATTCACAAGAGCTGACTCACATCAACAAGCAAGAAGTGATAAAGTCAACCAGATGAATGAAGACGGCAAGTGTGTCCGAACAGAAAAAACAATATCTATGAAGTTTCAATGATTAAATACCCAGTGTGGCACGTTGGAAAGTCTAGACATCATACTCTCTAGAGAGAGGCACCTACGCAATTACCACTGTCGTTCAGTGGTTGTAAGGACGCGTGACAAAACTGGGCATTTTTGCATATTTAACCAAACACGGTGACATTCACACCAATTGGAGCAAACTTATACAGACACAGCAGCAAACTAAAAAGAAAAAAAAAAACAAACACACAAAAAGGAAAAACACCATGAAGCGCTGCTACTGTGCAAAAATGACCATGACCTTCAATCAGTTACTTTCCTCGTCTGGTGTTCCCATCAACTTTCTGCGACTGCACAATGGATCTGTTTTCTGACAATAAATGTGTATGTGATACTCGACCCAAAAAAATAAAAAATACAACAACACCGAAAATGTCTGCAGCTTACAGAGATTTCTCCCACTACGGAGCCACATTTCATCAGCCAGTTTCATCCGTGTTTTTCTATATGTACATACAGTAAGTCAGCACTGACATTTGTTAAGAGAGAGATAAAGGTAAAGAATGCCTGTCATAGAAAAATCTCAGCGCATTTCCCATCAGCAGATTTGTTTGAGGCAGGTGAACAACATACAGACTGTACAGCTGGAAAAGCAATTATCATGTAGGAAGGTACATTTCACCATATAATAGTGTTTAAAAAATAAAAAATAAATCAAGTAACAAACATCCAGAGGTAAAAAGAAAATGAAATGCGGCACTGCATGCTGAATAATAAACATGAACAAAAGAAATCCTCTGGGTTATGTTTAGGTCAAAGAGAAGTAGGCGCAGAGCTGAGAACTCAGACTGCGAGCACAGAAACAGCACTTCACTCTGGAGATGAAGACAACACATCATAATGGGCCTAATGCTTACAGATGAAGTCACTTGTCAAGTAGGGAGCAGTCAGCCTCGGAAATATTGCTGTTACAGTAACTTCCACACAAACTGTTCAGTCTCACTGTCATGCGCCGCAGTGGCACAAGCTGCATAAAATAGTGAGCCAAGAAAATCATATGTGTTCCTTCAGCCATACATAACACACAAGAGAGACTTTATTTTTGTGAGCGGTGCCAATACAACACCTTTCACAACAACTCAGGCAGTCACTCAAACGGGCTGAATTAGTTCGATGGTAAAGGCATCTGGAGTGAAGAAATAACACAGAATATAAAAAAAAAAACCACATTGCTGGCTGCCAGAAATAAAATACACAATCTCTACAAAAACCTGCACAGTACCTGTACTAACCACAGACTGAAGCTCTCTCATGACGCCCCGAAGTCCTCAATAGGATTGAAAACCATAATAAGAAGTTCAGGACTGTTTTGAAAGATTGCATTTAACACTGTGTGAGACCGATAAAAACCACTGAACATACAACAACAGTGATAAAGATTCTAACTTTTGTAATCCCAGTATAGTACACTGCTGGAAAACCTGCCAAATAAACAAGGGTTGTGCCAAGATCAAAGATGCAAAATATAAAAAAAATAAATAAAAAAAACGGCAAGTGCAAGCCTGATGGGTTGTCTTGGTTGATAATGGTAGAATAGTTTTACGAAATGTTAATTCAACTTAGCATTAATTTTAGTATCATAATTATGGTTTTGGGAGTCGTAGCTTTGATGCAGGATAACCACTGCTGTGACACTCACACAGTGTCTTTCAAAACAACTCAGCCAGCTACTGTAACAGGTGTAATTAGTCATCTGGAGAGAAGAAACAAAAAACAATAAAGATTTTGCTTGCCGCCAGAAATTTATCTGCGCAATTGCTTCCACATTTTGGCCTTAATTTCTGCAATATCTGATGCTGTACCTGTACTAACCCAAGGACTAAAACTCTCTTCAGACACCCTTAGTCCTCCATAGCATTGAACACCATAGGACTGTTGGGACACATTACATTTGAAACTGAACCGAGACAAATAAAACTACCAAGCATACGACAAGAGCGTCAGACCTTCAAACACTTAGCTTGTATTCCCCTCAGAATCCACTAGTTTAAAAAATGATTACAAGGTAGACGGCAGCAGACAAAGATGTAAACATCACTCTGAAAAAGGCAAACACAAGCCTGATGGGCTATCTTGGTTGCTGTTGGTGAAGTTTGTACTGAAGGTTTATTCAACTTAGTATTGTTTCTAGTATCATAACTGTGGCAGTCGTAGCTCTGATGCATATTAGTCACTGCTTGTCCGGTTGTTGGAAAGCCCTCTTGTAAAGTTTCAAACCCCCAAAAAACATCTCATCCAGTTGCTGAAACTACTCAAATTAGTAAATGGTAGAGTCATCAGGAGAGATGAAAAAAACATATGACATGAAAGAAATTTTGCTAGCTGCCAGACAATTAGTGATACAATTGCTGCCACATGTTGGTATGTGGTACCTGTACCAACCAACTACTGAAACTCTCTTATGACACCCTTAGTCATCAATAGCACTGACAATACCAAACTGAAACAGATTCAACATTCAAATACTAAGTTTAGAATCCCTTTGTAGTCTACGAGTTTTAAAAAAAATTGCAAAAAGGTAGGTGTAGCCGGTAGCTCAAAGAGCAAACAAAGGTGTAAAAGTCACTATAAAACAGTCCAGCAAAAGTCTGATGGGTTATCTTAGAGTGTAGTACTTAAGGTGTATTCAGCTTAGTATGGTCTCTAGTATAATAATTATGGCTGTGATGCAGAGTAACATCTCTTCTAACAGCTCTTCTGGTTGGCAGTAGCCCTTCTTGTAAAGTCTCAACAGCAATACGTAGAGGGGAGGTTAGAGGCCAGAATGTAAAACACTCAAACTATCTGAGCAATCATTGCAGCGTAAAACAGCACATGAGGCTTAAGTCAAACAAGCATTACTTACTGGCTTCTGACAGGCAAATGAAGATGGTGGACAGCTGATTGATTATTCACCTGGCAAATATATTTTTCAACTTACAGACAGGTTGTCACTTTGAATGAGTGATTTCAGATGCCTCCACTTTTTGTCTGTTGAGTTGGGAGAGGATGGCAGGACATGGTGGAGGTGAGTTTCACTGTATTAATGAAACACCTTCCTTATTTCAAGCTATGCTTTTTTTTTTTTTCGCCCTCACGTGGTGTCAAATGCAGCAAACTAACGCCTGCCAATCCTGCAGCTAGCTGGAAAATTATCTCTAGGCATCCAACTGAAATGCTTTCGAAATGGAAATCTGACATGCTTTCCAACACTTCATGTCATAACAGTGGCGCATTAAATGCAATGCAGTAACAAGTGGGATTTTTCATATTGTCACACTTATATCATTATCAGACTTTTCCCCCATAACAGGCTGCATGGTCCATTTTATGGGAGCCATTCAGATTTGAATTACCTTCCAGCAGCATTTCCCAGTAATCAGAAAACCAAAGTGTGCGCCAGAATAACAGCAGAAGAAAAAAAGATTTTGTAATGGAGCACAACGTGGCATATTTTGAAAAATGCTGTTTGGTTTGAACACAGTAAGTGTACTCACATTGATCGATGTTCCCGTCTGCTTTCCCCTTCTCCTGCAAACAGAGAACACACACAAAAGTGGTTATTACAGGCTTGGAGGAGTGAGACAAAAACAGCCCTACTGCAGCTTTTCTCAGACCATTCGTTACCGTGCCTTTTCCTCTTTTCTGGGCTAAGAGAATGACGACGGCAGAAAACAAAGGCGAACAGACGGAAAGACAATGAGAAGAAAAGAGTCAGAGAGAGAATGTCTTGTGGATGACAGCAGAGAAACGAGAGGACTCCTACAAAGCCAGGAACACAGTCAATTCAGTCACCCTAATTATAAATACACTTGCCAACAAGCTGCAGGATGGCAGGTTTAACCATATTATACTAGGACGTTTATCCGGATGTCAAACAGCTGATATCAATAGGAAGAGCTGATTCATTTGTCAGTCCTAAGCGTGAGTATGATACTGACATGCAGCTTCAAATCAATGTCATTCATGGCTTTCCAATAACTCTAAATATTAAAGACCTCCCAGTTGAAAATCTGTTTTTTCACCTTGTTAACATGTCCATATGGTGTTTTGTTTTGTTTTTTTTTTTTTTATGCTGGAAGACACATAATGAGCTAAATAAGCAGTCTAAGCCACGTCTGAGCATTTCTACCCTAAAACTGCAGCATGCCAATGACAAAAAAACACAATTTCAGACCTACAGGGTTTCACAGACAACAAACCGAAGGAACTAATATTATCAAATTACAAGGAGGGGCTTTTCATATCCTTCTGCTTCTTCAGAACTGGTTCGAACATGTGTGGCTGACTTACTACAATATTACTGTGCTACTGTGTTGTTTTACAGTGTATAAGCAGAGCTGTAAAAAAAAAAAAAACAATACAGAGTTACATCTAAGCCATTTCAGGCATGAGGGAGTGAGTTTCATGGGGAAAAAAACTTCTGAATAAGTAACTTTGATACACAGAGATGAGCTTTTTGGGTTAAATCAATGACCTGACAGGGACCTTTACTAGTGCTTGGATTTTGAGATGGAGGACAATCATGTTTAGCTGCAGGGTACATAAAAATCAACATTTAAAGTTAAACAAAACACAAAGTGTGGAGGATGTTGGAAGAGAAGATAACTGTCCTGAGGCATCACTGAGCAATGTCAGGGGCAGTAAAGAAAATGTACAAAAATATTGTGGCAATGACATTGTGTGGCAGACAACATGAGTGAAGATAGAACATTTAAAAGCAATAAATGAAATGGGTAACTATTAACATTCGAGCTGCGTGATATGTTGTTTTAGCGCTGACATTGCCATGTGCGCATACATAATAATCATGCAAATTAACAATTGTGCTACAACTGCTTTTACGGTTTGTTACAAAGAGAAAATTCATCAAGTTTCAATTTCTATGATGAATCTACAAGAGAAATCTGTCTGATATAACATAATTTACATAATTAAAGGCGCCTTGGATACACTGTTTTGGTGTTTCGCTTTATTTACAACACGCAGAGTTTGTTGACTTGCAGTCACCACGAGTGAGGAACAAACAGAAACACAAAAAATGTGCCTTGATTGCAAAAAGAACATCAGTGTACTGTAATATTTTAAATGCAGAATGGATGATGTTGACCAAAAACAGGTACTCTGACAGCAGTGTTTTGCAATTTCTACCACTCCATGACGCAAGATGACTAATTTGTTTGATCACTTAAATCCCCACATCAAGCCCTGTATGATGAGAGCAGAAAAACTATTTTGGATACCTTTGCCACTGTCACATAATTTGAGCAGAGAGAAATTACTGCTGGGATAACTTTGCACCCCACAAAACACATGATAGCAATTAACGCTGTTACAAAACAGTGTTTTAAAACATGATTAAATCACTCGAGACGTGGAATGTAAAAGCATCATGCACCTATTTTGAACTGTATGAAAAATATAAGGCACAAGCTAAAAACAGAGCTGCCAAAAGTGGAACATTCCACAGCTATAACAGACTTGTGGTCCAGATGAACAACATAGTCTTGCATAAGTCCCACTATCCACTTCATTACTGAAATCACCAAAGGACTTCCAACTGAAAAGTCAGTTTACAAACAGCATTTTTCCCAGATGATCATCAAGTGAGAACATCTCAACGGGAATGAGAGAAGTGTTGGCTGCTTGGGGCCCGAGATGAGAGACGTCAAGTCTGTAGAACAACAGAAAATGCAGTAAACATGGTGGAGGCTGCTGCGCTGAACAAGTGCATCGTGCAGTTGTTAAGTTATAGCCATGTTATATTTAGTGTTTTTTTCATGTCGCATTATATATTGCAGAAAAGCTAAATATTAATGACATTTCTTTTCCCGACATTGTGCAGCCCTAATTAACACTGACATGAATGGGAACCATCTGGTTGGTGAAATGATTGAACTTAGACTCGCTGAAAATCTTTTGCTGTTGCTTTTCAGAGCAAACCAGCCGACCTTGATGTGTACATTATAACCACGTTTTTATGCACAAGTTATCAGCGTTTCGGTGTCTGATCCTTTGTGCTTGTAACAGCACAAGGGCTGCTGCTTAATGTATCTCAACTCAAGATGCAATTTAACATACGCAGGGAAAACGGAGGATCGACATGCTGTTTAAAAATAGAACAGAGGCAGGTCTTCCAATGCAACACCACTTCTGAAGAAGCCAATATGTGGCAGCAATTGAAGTGTTGTGACATTTTGCATTCTTGTCCCTCAGTGTGGATGTCACCAGTAATGAGGCTCAGTGATAAAACATGTGTGCGTCTGCAAGGCCCTCTTGGCTTCCCAGGAGACTGAGAGCCTCGTGAGAAACACAGCAGTTTTAGTGCCTCCTGTCACTGCCTCCGTCTTTGCCTCTACATCTCTATCCCTCTCTCTTCCCTCGCTCTGCCATCTGTCCATCTTAATTGCAGACGTGCTTCCTCATGATGGCAGGATAAAATTGAGTGTGCTCATCAGCACCATCTTCCATCATCTCGACTGCCGCTGTTTGATCAATTGATTAGAGAATCAAACCAAGCATAGAGGTGAAAGAAAGGCTACGTGCTTCTTTCTAAAAACATTGTCCGCTCTTTACCATCTCACTGACTCACCAGGGTGCTTTTGGTTGCTATACGTTCAGCTTTAGGGGACTTTTGTGGCGTAAAATATCAGTTGAACAAGACCTGATGATGCAAAGTAGATGCCGACCATCACACATAGTTTATTAAAAGGCTCTTTGTACTTTTCTCTTAAGTACTGCTGTATCGCGCTCAGTGGGTGGAGTCTTGTAAATAATTACCGGCAGAATTTCATTTCAGCAAATAGGGCAAACCCACGGGGTTTTAATTAGGCACGATCTGATGCTTTTCTCTACCATATTTCCTCTTTGTGATAAAGGCTGATTAGATGGGTGTATTCTTAGATACAACGCTTGTAGATACGTGATAAGATTATGACAACACTGAGGTACACGCACAATAGAGAAGAGAGACGATTCAATACCTTTGAGCCTCTTGAGCCTAAAGCTGCTCGCTTGGCTTGTGCTCCTGTTACCTGTTATTACGCTATTACTACATGTCTAAGGCATGTTATACCGCATTATTTAAGACATACAAACAATATTGTCCCACATAAGGCAATATAATTCTTCAAAACAGACTTCAGACTCGATATTTACACGTTAACAAGATCAGATATCCTTTCTGAACGGAGAGAGTACCAGTCTAACATAGTCTTTTTCAGAGTGTTGAATTACAGGTTGTTTGCAGCCATGTTTCTAGGCGAGCGTTTTCAAGTTCTTTTGCAGTGTGTTCCTTAGAGATACCACAGCCCTGAAAGTGTTTGGTTAGCCCCATTTAACCTGCAAGAGTTTTTGAAAGCAATGTGGCATGTTTCGCTGCCGTGGAGGAAACAAATTCAGTGTCTTTACAGCAGAAATAAACCGGGGGAGAAATTCAGTCAAACAGCCAAGAATTACAGCTGTCACAGATGATGAACTCAAGAAGACAGTCTGGAAATTGCTGAACATCAGGGAAAATGATTTAGACCGCTACCAAGATCCTGGCAGGAGACAGTGTGAGTGTATCACTGATAAGATAAACCAGACAAATGTGGGATTTATCTATTACCATATTTTATGTTTTACAAGAGAAAAGGTTGAAAAGCTGAGGGCTGGGTTAACGTAATCTTATTGAAATCAACTGACATTTAACTAAAGCGGCAACCAATGATTATTTCTATTGTCGAACAATCTGTGGATTGTTTTGCTCAATTAACTGATTAGTTTACCAAATGACAGAAAATGGTGAAAAGAAATGTTGATTGTGTTGCCTAAAGCCCAAGATGATATCCTAAAATGTCATGTTTTGTCCACAACCCAGAGATATTCAGTTTACTGTCACAGAGGAAAAAAGAAACAACATAATATTCAAATGTAAGTAGCTGGAATTAGAAAACAAAATGACTTAAAAAATGACTCAAACTGATTATTTGATGATCAAAATAGTTGGCGATTAATTAAATAGCTGTACTCTACTGAACATTTGCATTTAGATGATTGAGGAAGATTTAAATCCCTCAACCTCTATGCAAAAACTTAGATGCATCGAAAAGAAAATGTGAAAGCTGAGTTCTTAACCTCAAATGATTGTCAACCCTGTGAGAAATCATGCCAGACCCAGTATCACTGCACTCATGCTGGTCACCTACCACAAGAATAGAATGCAGGGTGTGTGAAAATCAATCCTTCTAACAAGTACTGTACGTGTACCCAAAGCCTGACTTAGCTTATTCCTCTGTGCCACAGAACTCCATTGTTGTCCAAAAGCTATTAAAACACAGCACTGAGCTGCAGTTTTGCTGGGTGGCATGTTTCTTCTTATAGAAAAAAACAAATGGCACTAGAGTTTACTTAGAAAAACAGCTCTGCAGACTAATAAGAGCAACTCTTTCACACTTTCTCTTTCCACAAACTACTTCCAAGACGTTTAAGTGTTTTCAATAGTTGTCGGACAACAACGGCACGGAGGAAAAAAGCTAAATTAGTCTTAGCGGGAAATCATTTGGGTCCTTAAATAGGATTTGTAGGCTATAACAAAAATATTGAAAATCACCAGTGTTACTCTTTAAATTAAATGGTGTGCCATTATGAGACAGAAACTAATGTTTTGTGTGTCGCGGCAACAATTACCTAACTTAGCAAGTGTTGATAAAGTAGATTTATACCTCTACTGCAGCTCCACGTACCACTCCTGCTCGGAAGAAGCACATTGAAAAAGGTTCCTTGACCAAAAACAACTGCCTGCATTGTGTATCCACATTTCACTGTGTATATCTGTAACCCATCGACAGCCAGGAAAAAAATCATTGACTTCAATCACAGTATTCCAGTTTGCCTTCCTGTCCACTTTGTCTTTGTCAAGCTCTAAAGCGTTTACGTGATCCTCCTATCACAGATACATTTCGATTACACATTCACACCCAGAAAGGCAATGCATTAAAATGTGTAAATGTGTTGACTTTTGTTGTGCTCCTGTTGTGTCATGATGCTGTGAGCTGATTAAAAAAATAAACTCCAAATGTCATTGCATTGTACCGTCTATTGACGTAACAGTCTGTTTTAGAGTTGCCGTCTTTGCTTGGTTTTGTGGTAGCAACAGAGTTTAGGCGCACTAGCTCAATAAGATGGTTAGAGCCTTTCGAAAAACGAGCACAAACAAATCTCTGAATGCTACATGCCTCCATCTTGGATGCCATTTAAACTCCCACACAAAACATGAATCTGACATTGCTGCCACAGAGATTGACATTTTCTGGGAACGCAATTTGAACAACAGGGCAATTCAAGCCAAGCTGTGTGTGTTATGAAGTCTGCTTGAATATGCTTTCTCCTCGCTCTCTTAAACGCGTTGCTATGCAGGCACCTTTCATTCAAGGACCCATATGGTTGTATGTGCCCATTTACTCTCTGCATATCTCCCTCTAGCTCTTAAATCCAAGCAACAACAAAATTTTCTGCAAGAATGAGATGCCTGTATGTCAACTCAGCACTGCAGTATCAATGTATTTGTAAAGTAGCAGCTACAGTTATGGTACAAAGAGCATATTGGCTTTGACATTTTGAAGATACTGCCTGATTAGAACACGGAGGCAGGCAGGAAAGAAGAAGCAAAGCTGAATCAGTGTCAGTGTTTTTACAGGAGTTCGTCTATCTGCATTCAACAGTTAATCCCTGATGTCTGTTGCTGAGAAAGAAAGGACCTGCATTATCTAACAGTAATTCATCAGTGCAGCAACAAGCTACTTAATGAGCTAAATGAAACGTAGCCAAAACAAGAAGAAAAAAAAAAAAAAAACTGGCAATGTATGCAAGTGGTAATTCCTTCACAGGTATAACTGTGATGATTTGAAAATAGAACTAAAGCCTTCTCAAATTCAAGCATTTCTCTCTTTCTGCATCATTAGTTGGAATGGTTTCACTTTCCAGTGATACTGGCAAGATCTGTCCTCTAAACACTTGCATTTATTCACATTTGTCCCTCATCTCCGGAAACAGCCATAAACAACAGCTTCTCTAAGTTTTACATTTTTTATATGCAACCAGATATAGCACTTGTTAATTAACAATCGATCTGCTTCCGCCGTGCACCAACATCTATATTCATAAATAACCTTGAAACCAATAATAAATTACTGCTGAGAATACAGCTACTGCAGAGTAAATGTAACTGATGAGTTTATATAGCTATTGATTTAATGAGAGAGGAAACAATTAAATGACAAGAAACTATTCTGTGGAGTTTATTTATATGGCTGGTTGTTGCATCAACAACATTAGGTTTTTACTATGAATACATGTCTGGTATTCACTTCTTCTAACTAGGATAAATTGTGTTATGAATTATGGACATTTAGCAAAATCAATAAAACTGGGTAAAAATGTTATAAAAGCTGTTGCTGTTTTTGCATTTATGATGAAAAAAAAAGCACAATTTAAAAAATCAATTATGCCAACATAGCCTAAAGAGTTTCTGGCTGCCACAACTATTCTTCCATTAATTAATCTATTGATTTTTCTGATTAGTGCATCATCTACATAAATAATTTTCCTTTACATGTATTTTATTTTCAACAAACTTTATGTCATTGTTTAATGCAGCGAGTTAAACAGGCAACTATAACATTATAAAAATAAATTAGTTCAAGCTAGTAGTGCAATTACAAAATCAGAGTTTCCAAAAAAATAACAAGTGATAAAGTGCGGTCTGTATAGTAAAACAATATGTAAATGAGAACCTCGTTATTGGGAATTTAGCTGTATTAAAATACAGTGTATATGAGCACAGAGGCAGGAGAGAATCCAAAAAATGCAAAGTGCATCTGCACCAAATAGTGTCAGTGTGTTTTCTCTCCAGGTGCTCCTGCATTGTTCTGCTGTGCCCTGCCGTTCAAGTTCTATATAGTGCAATGATCGTTTCAAGTACTTCCATATTTTTAAAGCCTTGGGTCTTCCATACTGAAGTGAGTCAGACTCTGCTGCTGCCACCATTGTCTGAAGTGTCGTGCTCAGTGTGATAGCAAAGGGAAACAACTGTGATACTGGGTAAAAACATTTGTTAATAAATAAACCTTGTGGCACTAAAGATATTGATGTTGACGCACACAAAGTCATTGATTATACAGAGTAATTGCAGCAGCTTTAAAACAGTTGTGTGACATGTTTGGAATTTATTAGACTTCCACTAAAGCTCTTGCAAAGTAAGACATTGGAGATTTCCTGTACACAATTCAGTTATTGTCACGTGACCTCAGAATGATATTTCAAAATGTTTTGTTTTGTATTTGTATCTTCTGCACCTTTTTAAATCTGGGTTTTATGACATCTTAAAACGATACCCAGCATTCCCCAGTGCAGAGCTTCACAACTATAACAACGCATAGAGTTGATCTGGTAGTAATAACCTCCTGTGTCCACTTTTATTGAGAGCTAAGTTGCACACTTTTGTGTTGGCCCTCACAAACGCCACACTTTCAGAATACGGTATCTCATATCAAACAGAAAAATGTCTCATTACAGAATCTAGACACATAGAAGATGACTGATGCTGCTGACTGTGATTATCGCATCACAATATACCAGATGGTTGTGCAGAGCTTAGCCAGTATCCTCTACCACCATAATTATAGTAGAGAAGAGTATTATTGCTTCATATAATGGTAACCATTGCATATGTTCTGCCTGCCAGAAAGGTTTTCCTTCAGCTTTGAGTACAAATTATCAAGAGACAGCCTGAAAAATTGTGAACTCACCCTCTGGGTACTGCGACGAAATAAAAAATAAAGCTTTATGGGCTCAAGTCATAATCAAAATGTAAATGCAGCGGGGATAACCAGACTACTGGAAATTAAAACGCAAGAGAAGAAATCTGCCATCGTGGGGAAAAGGCTATTTTCATTCTGTTCGTTTTCATTGTTCCTTCAGTTTGTCCCAATTCATTCAAAGCATAACCCTCTTACTCCTAAACCTTTAATCCAATGAGCACAATTCCATCTTTCTCTGCGGTTATTGCAAAATCACTTAACCACTCTGCTCTTTATAGACCACTCCCAAACCAAATCACACTGCCAAATATGTGGCATATAAAAATCCTGTTTATCAGCCATGTTTTTCAGTATGTTCCGGAGGAAGAATTCAGGACTGGTGCAGCATCGGTCATAGTGCCATATCACCTCACATACACCTGGCCTACCACAGTTACACAGTTCAACCAACATCTATGTGTACGTATCTATAGACGATGCATTTGTTTGCTGCATTGCTTAGACCAAGACACCTGTTTTATTTACAAAAAGCTCTTATTATTGTTAATAAACTGGGATATTTGTTGTATTATCCTGACCTTTACCAACACTGAGGCCTTCTGGGTTTTAGATTTATGCAGTTTAACCACATTTTGTGTTCAAATTCTGGTTCTCCTGCACCATCCTTTCATCTGTGCCAACCAATAGACTGTAATTGTACCAGAGCTGCCGTGACCTTAGTGTGAATTTACCAGCACATTGCAAGCATCTTTTCTTGTTCTTTGCTTTGTAGGCATCTCCAGGAAGTTAACAAGAGGTCAAAATCACAAGGTTTTTATTTGGACTTTATGCTTAATTTGTCACTTTTCAGGTTTTCTTGACCTGTTACACCCCTAAGAGACACAATTGTCCTTCTGTTTACATGTTTTGGAAATCTGGCAGTACTTAGTCATTCCCAAAGGCTTTGAGAATGCATCCTGCATAATGTGAATTCATGGATTCGCTTGAGTCACCCCGGGGGCGACTTTAAATTCTGACGCCAATTGACAGCTTTTGAAGTTCCAAATCTGGCCAGATAGACAAATGGTGGGATGGATGGGAATTTGTTTCCAGCATCAAGGGATTTCAGAGGACAGAACCACTGGGGCAAAATGGCATTCCCCATCAGACTGCCAATTTGGCAAAGCCCAAAGTAAGTGAGACTTAGACCAGACCAAGGGGGTGTACATGTTTCATTAATAAAAAAAAATGAGTACAAGCGCAGGGCTGTTTCAAATGTGTCTGTCTGTCTGTCTGTCTAAACCTTTTTCTAAAGCTCTAAAAGGTTGCTAGGGTTTTATGTTTCTGTTACGGGGGTCATTCTTGTTGGTAAGAAGCTGCTTGTTCTAATAGATTTTCGTTTTTGCCTCTCTTTCACTTGTAATTCTCTCATAAGACATTGTGACAAATGCAACCAGGTGAGCGCATTCTGGGTTTAACTATGAAGTACAGAAAGAAAAAAATCTGACACGTGTAGAATAAAGTACAATAAATACCAAATTAAGCAGAGCAGAGTTGAGTGCAGAATGTTAAATGCGCAGCACAAACCCTGAGGTGTGCATTCATCTACTGAAGCTGACTGTTGAAACTCCGCTGGTGCTGACTGGTAATCACATACACCATCAACAACTGAAGACACAATTGCTGTGATCATCGCTAAACAGCACAATTGCCTATGGTTTCTAACTTAAACAAACCAACAACATCCTACACCATACAATCACAAAAAAAACAACAACATCCTACATCTCTGTTCTCAATACCTGCTGAAACTGCTTCATTCTAGCCAGCGTCGGGTCAGGCTCATAGCTGAAGCCAGATATCCACTCAGAACTGTATATATTTAACAAATGCTTAGAATTATTTTTTGACTATGCAGTTCATTTGTCAATTACTTTGGCTTAACACAAAGAAATCATAACTTTTTGGGCATGTGTAATTTGAGAGAGCTACACACCAGGACACTGGGAAACATAAGGAGGGGAAATCTCCAGGAAAGCAGATGCTGCAGCAAACTTATAGGTGTATTTTAAGACCACTTTTTAATAAAATAAACCAAAACGCAGCCAAATGACAGCAGCTGTGACATCAGCTACAAAATGACTGATCCACTAATGTGAAAGTTAGAAGAGTTAAAGTGGTGGTGCATGGCAAGCTTGGGTGCTTTTTTCATATCAAAATACCAATCGAACACATCTTCGTATGCAGTAGATAACATTATTAGTAAAAATAAATGCACATATCTTTACATTTAAATTCATTTAACTTCCAAAGGAAAGGTAATTGTCACACATGTATGTAGTTTTGGTTGCCTACATCATAGAGTAATCAGGTTAAAACCTTCAGTGTTCAAAACTTCAGAAAAAAGGATTACAGTCCAGCAGGACGGTGGATTGAGGGTGGATTTCAGTTACAATATGTAATAAAATACAATACAACAATTGTATTGTGTAGTATATATACATTTATTTGAGTTTTGCTTTGATTAGTTTTACCATTAGGATGATAAAGTAGATATCAGACGACCTATTAAGCCTGTCAGAACAGTTCAGAAGAAAGAAAATAATTAATTGTTCCTTTAAATAATGCCCTGCAAGCTACAAAACAAAATCACTATATTTTGCTTTAAGTGTATGTTAATTACAAGCAGAGCTTCAAAAAGCTGCTACCTCCACAACTCTCAAAGTTTTTTATTTGGTTAACGACTGGACATTTGTCCTTTTTGTAATTTAAAGCATGTTCGAAACATCCTCAGTGAATCTGTACTTGTTCAAAAGGAATTGCTGTCTGTCTCCTCAAATAAAAAATGTTCGTCTTTGCATAGTCAGTAGCCTGAATTGTGACAGTTAGTCCCATTTACAGCACTTTTTATCTGGGTTTGGTAATTTAGAAAAGTTTATATCTGGATCAGTGGCATCCAATCTGATGCTGCTTTAAAAAAAATAGGAAAGAACTAAGATTGATGACCTAATCCTCGATAGCAAAACAAAGGATTTCCAGGTATAGATCATTCTGATTCAGATTAAACTTTGTGAACAACTCGCCTCTGTCCTTGAACTTATCATTTGTTGCAGGCTTCATACAGTACTGTGGTTTTGTCTCTATTATGTCCTTTCATATTTGAAAAATGAGCTGAATTGGAGGGGAAAAAACAAGAAAATGTGTTTGTGCTTACAACTTAAAATAACATTCAGAGTGTTTGCTTTACAATCATCCCATCAGTTTCTTATATTGGTGGAATTATGAACGCTTCAAAACAAAGATGTCAAGGCAGGAGTTCACAGTTTCGCAGCAGTTCAACTGAGCTAAAGTTGAAAACAAAGCTGCTTTGTCAGACCACTTTTTCATTCACTTCATTTTCCTTTGCAACCTTGATTTGATTTATGGCTGATATGACTGATTTAGCGTATATCACAGTAAGTTTTTCCCTCAGCTTGAGTGAAGGTGATGGCCTTAGAGGGAAGCAGTAATGTAAGTGTGTGTGTGTGTGTGTGTGTGTGTGTGTGTGTGTGTGTGTGTGTGTTTTGCACTGGATATTTACCATGGAGTGTGGCTCCTGGGAGGAGGTACGTGACATGCTGGCTGTATCCACGCTGCCTCGCCTGCTGCTCTTGTGCCCTTCAGCCAGCCAGCACCCCGACATTCCCAGCAGAGCGGCCGCGGCCACAGCCCAAACAGCCAGGCTGCCCATGAGTGTTTATCTGAGTGGAAAAGCGGAAAAAAAAAAAAAACACAATGCACACAAAGTCATTAGACTGGCTTTGTTGTTCCAGCTGCAGTTTCCAAAAATACAACTTATCACCCAGCCCCATAGTTCTTTTAATATTCATTTGAGTTTTGCGGGAATAGAACAGTCTACTTCTCAATACAGAACTTGATGATTAATTAAACAATGTCAAAGTTATGTTGTTGTACATTACCAGTGCAGTGCTTCTGCAAAACATTCAAACTACTTCACACTCAACATCCACTGTGCAGCATTCCCAAAAAATAAACAGTAAAATTAGCTGATGCCTATTTTGGTATAAACAGCACCATTGTTTGTTTGGGGGGGTTGTATCCATTACACTAACACTCCTTTTTTAGATTTGTCAGCTGAAGCAACGAGTAATTAAGCCAATCACTAAGCAAGCGAGAAAGAATAAAATAAAAAATAAAACAACAATATTTAATTCAGTTGTCTAATCATCATCATCTATTTTCCACTGCTGTTTTTGGATGTTAATAATACTAACAGTCAAGTGACTGTTATTAATATTGTACATTTAAAACAGCTGTTGAGCCAAAGTGTTCTCCAATAGAGAAACAAGACTGGCATTGCGAGATTGCCTCACAAGTTTTAATTTTAAGGGTTAAGACCCTACGGCATTTTTATTAAAATTATTTTACCAGAGTAATTTAAAAATGAAAAATACATGAAAATAAACATGATTCAATACAAACTCAACTAAGCTGAATATTAAGGTTAAGACCCTTAAAAAAAATAAAAATAAAAACTTACAAAAGTCCTAAAAAGTTATAGATAGAAAGCCAACCAATATATTCTGTTTAATAATTTTTTCATGGCATGTAAGAGAAAAGTGTGGATGTCACTCAAAAACGTCAAAATGTTAGATGACAACTGTTTTTTTTTGTTTTGTTTTTTTTTACATTAAATTACACCAAATGGTTACCACATGGACTCCTTTCATCACTGGTACGTATGTTTGTATTACGACAGGGGAAAAGAACAGACTGTAATAGGAGTTGTAATATTAGTTTAAATCACAAAAACAGACAACAAATAAATAGAAAATTTTAAAAAAAATTAAATTAAATTAAATTTTTTAAAAAGAGGCAGCGCATGTGACACATGGTGTAACGTCAAGGTGACCGCAGCGGCGCAAAAATGACTTTGTACACAGTGGCAACAAAAGACTAATTTTAATCGATGCTACTGACAGCATGAGTCGCCTACCATCTGTTGATAATCTCAGTGTCGCTGCTGCCTCCACTGAACGCTTCCATTTCCTGCTCGTAGCGGTCAAAACGCAAAAATCTCGTCGAAAACACCCTCAGTTTATACATTTTTTAATTCTTTTGACTGTAGTTCCTTCTCTGAAAAACAGTCACGTTTTGATGAGACGCACCGCTGGACTAATTAATGTCGTCATCACGTCACCCGGCGTTCTTTGCGTTCATTGGCTCAGCAAAACATTGAAGATAACGTGCATCACAGCGACACTGCATGTATGTCAACCCAGGGTTTCTTCAGCAGACTCTACCAGTTATTCAGTCAAAGGAAAAGGCTGTCATAATGCAGCCATATGAAGAATATACAAATATATTACAGAAAAATGCACTTTCCCTACAAATAACTCATGAGAGGAACACTGGTAGAAAACTGTGTAAAGTTAATATATTTGTTGCACCACTCAGTGCAGCTGCTTATCTCCATCATAACAGTTGCACATTAAAGCACTAGGCTTTCAACTTTAAACATGATATTGAAGAAGTAAGGTCTAACACTGTCTCATAATGATGGATATGTAGGAATCACTTTGGATTTTGGCGAAATTAAAGTTATTGATTAAATATTCTCTGTGATAAATACCAATAGACTAATCAATTTTGCAATCTGTGTTCTATTAACTGCAAAAATAAATATAGCAGCAAGTCAGGATGAAACATAAAAAACATGTTTATGTTTTTTCTGTATCACCAACTGAAGGCATGTAGGTTCCTATGGTAAGGCAATGCATAGATCTTACATACTACTATAATGACATGGCTTTGTTCAGTGGGACACTTCTTACAGACTAATTCCAAACTCCTCCAGAGCAAGTTACCTGTGCAGCATAAGTTATCAAAGTGATCTAGCAGGTTAAAAGAGATCCTCTCTTGGATCATTAACAGCAGCAGCTTAATACCATAATCAATGTCTATATTGCTCATGGAATATTATTAAAAAGGAAACAGGCCATTGG
>NW_007578613.1:221443-239274 GCF_000690725.1 Stegastes partitus
TGAGTTTTTGTCAAGCTGGCTTACTCAAAGAAAGCCTGGCTTTGTCAAATTTGCTTCATAGAGCACCCCTCCGGATTCATTATTATAATGCAACTTTAGCTTAAAATCTTCATACCTAAGCTTTTAATCTAACCTAGTCATAATTGTATACAAATTATTTTTGATACTTTTATTTACTACCTGAGAACACATCACTATGTTCTTCACAGAGGAAATATAGATGAGCTGAGATCATGATATAAAATCATTATTCATTTAGGAGTATATGTCCTCGCCATCATGGCTGGATGCTGAATTTGTTGCAAAAAGACTGGAAGAAAAGTGAGCCACATTTTCATAAATCAGATTGCTATCACTTGCTGCATCCAAACATGATGAAAAAGACATGGGCAAAACATAGTTCTTAGTCTTTTGTTATTTGAATATATTTGTTTTATGCAGAGACAAATACCTGAAATGATGTCAATGCATGCTCACAAATAAGACAGAACAAGTACTATGCAGTCCCGCGAGCTTGCCGCTCGTACACGCGCACATGCACGTCCAGCATAATGCAGCTATGTAAACATCAAAGCCTGTTCTGATGGGGATAATTATCTGTATTACAAAGGACACAGAAGATCTTTTGATGTCAACAAAGAGACAACCCTCTGAAGTCGCAAATGGTGGAGTAGCATGAGAGCTTAAAATACAAACCCAGAAGATCAGTTTCACTGCTGTGACACGTACACACTCGCTCACGCAGAAACACACACAGATCTTCAGGAAAGAAAACACACCGAGACTCGCCAAAGCACTGTTGTGTGCAAGGCCGGAGAGCAAGAAGCACCTAAAGATTTCTTCCATATAATTAGTTGGTGAAATATATAAAAACAGCAAGCAGGCATTTAATAATTTAAACATTTAAATGTGTTTTAAATGTTACTGCTTTGGTGGGCCTAATCTCAGGAGTGAATGAACCAGAGACCTATTTATTGCTGCTGGAATCAGATCAGTAAATTATGCACAGAAGTGGGGAACACTGTAATAACGGGATGGCTTGAGATTAAAATGTAATCCACAAGAAAACAAACTATAGTCACATGAATTCACAGTTTATTGCAATTATCTACCTGCTTTTTTTATTGCTACAGTAGCAGGGTTATTGCACTGGATTTGCATTGCGTCGCACCAGTGTGTCTGTTATTGTGTCCAACCCTTGTAGAGGAAACTGGAATTTTGCACTGATGAGAATTATTTATAGGACTCCACCAAAGCTCTGACTTCTCATCGGGTCTTATCAGCTGATGCAGGTCTTTATGGTTGTACTGTGTGACACGGCAGTTTGTTATGTGTGCTATTGTACTTTCAGGTAATGCGTTTATTGTTTTTATTGTGGTCTTATACTTTATAATGTGACTTTATTGGGTGTTTTACTGCAGAAGCAGCCTGAAAACAAATTTCCCTTAGGGGGCCATAAAGTTTGCAGTCAAAACCGCAACAAGGGCACAAGAACACATGATGCATCTCAAACAGTGCAGGTGTTTATGGTGTTAAATATCTGTAGCGGCTCGTCAGTAGAATATTGAATATTACAAGGGAGAGATGATTCACCTTGACCTGTTACGCCCCGGTTTCGCTGGCTGAAAATTTATTCTCTGTTTGAGTTTAAGATATTTTTGCGATAAAAAGATAAGTAAATAAGCAAATCTTTTAAAGAACGTTAGTAAAATTAGTCTGAGGCCATGGTTCTCTGCTGGAAACCAATGGATTGAGTTCGGTGGGTGAGTTGCTGCCCCAGATAAAGGAGTTTAAGCATCTTGGGATCTTGTTCATGAGTGAAGGAAAATAGTACGTGGGACGGACAGATGTGGCAGTAATGTGGCATTGTACCAGACTGTCGTGGTGAAGATGGAGCTGAGTCGAAAGGTGAAGCTCTTGATTTACCAGTTGATACAGCCCAACCTTCCCCTGTGGTCGTGAGTTCTGGGTAGTGACCGAAAGAACAGAAGTGCAGCCAATCTAAGTTTCCCACATATGCTAGCCAGGCTCAGCCTCAGAGACAGGATGAGGAGCTCGGACATCTGGAGGGAACTCGGAGTAGAGTCGCTGCTGCTTCATGTTGAAAGGAGCCAGATGAGGTGGTTCAGGCATCTGATTGGGATGCCTGGGCACCTTCCTGTGGAGGTTTTCTGGCCATGTCCAAATGGGAGGAGACCCAGAACTCGCTAGAAAGATTACATGTCTTATCTGGCCTGGGAACACCTTGGGTTCCCCCAGGAAGAACTGGAAAGGGTGCCGGGGGAGAGGAGCAGCTGGAACAGTCTGCTTAGCCTGCTGCCATAACAACTTGACTCTAGATAAGACGAAGAAAATGCATGGATGGATGGATGATTTTATATCAAAGTCTTTTTTGGCCATTTGAGGGTAACAGAATAAGCTTTAAAGATAGCAGTTGACATATTGTCGTGTAAATTTGATAAGAGGAATGTTGACTACTTACACACCCAGAGGATACACTGAGAACATTCCTAGCAGTCATTCGAAGTTGTGATTCAAAGACATCAACAGAAAAATGTAGTAAGTTTAGATTTGTCTCCACTAACTCCAGAGATTATACCTTGTGGAATGTTGCACTCTGGTCACCAGCAGGCCTCTGACTTTGTCTGATGTTTGAAGCTGGACATGTGGGGGGGTACAGCAAGGTTTTATCACTAAAAACAGTTGGTTGCTGTGTCTTTGGTTGAGAGTTGTGAAAACCAATACACTGATCAGCACACACTAAAATGAAGTCAGGTGATAATTGTTGGGGGATTAAATATAAATGTATATAAAAGTCTGCATTATTTCTACTTGCCAGCAGGGGGCGACTCCTTTGACTGACAAAAGAAGTCCAATCTGCATCAAAGTCTAAGAGAAAATTATCCTCAGAAACCTCAGTAAACATCTTCACAATTAGTTTATGGTCTCAACCATTACTTTAAAGGTTTTTTGAATACTACATGGTGTTCACTTAGTCAACTCTGGTTCCATTTAGGGTAAAAATAGATGATAATCTCAAACTACAAACTAGTGCAACTTAAAGTAAAAGCACACAACAATCATGAGCAAAAAATGCACCTAAAGCAACAAGCAAGCAAGAAGAATTGTCCGCGTCAGCACATCAGAACATCAAAATGTATTTCATTTACTGTGCAACAAAAGGTTGTATATTTCATTGTATTTTTCAATGAATGGAGCTAGGCAAGGCTGACAGACTGTGAAATGTGGTCGAGAGATACAAGAAAAAGAGAGACCCTTGAGTTGAGATTATTTTGTCACACACGCTGTTTCGAATGTGACAGTCGAAAAAATACACTTAGTTACTTTCCACCACTGCTAACCACACAGAAACTGCAAAATCACATAAGACCTGTCAGTGTAAACATCACTTGAAGGAACCACCGACATTATTCAGCTCGCTAGCCGGCGGCTAATGGGTCCTCGTAGATGAGAGCTCACCCTTGTGAAATTAAACACCAAATGAGATCTGCCAGTCACTGTCTTAATGTGCCGCCTGGCCCCCCCTGGCATTGGCCCACACACAGCAACACACATTCATACATGAGCACACACAAACAGAGCCCTGGTTCTGTAGACTGAATGGTCCATTTTGAAATTCATCAGGAGGGAGAAAGTCCATGAGGAAGCCATTATTTGACCGGAATATTAAAAAGCTTAAAGAGGCAGATTCTTTAAAAGCGGTACACCTCTTGGCAGCTTTGCTCAGATCACGCTTGTTCAGCGAGGGACTTGCAATATAAACAGATTCAACGTGCTGAAAGTTTAATACATCCTCTCACGTCCCAGCTACCTTCTCTCCCTCGCTGATTTTTCAAGTCTCTTTCTTCAGAACTCACCAATTTTAGCAACACTAAAGTATTGTTAGGGGGCCTGAAGCGTCCCGTCGAGCTGCCTGCAGTTGGTCTGTCTCCTTTCTCGGCTGCTTACTTGATGGAAGTTTCATACTCATTATCTGGTTTGAAGGCTTTTTGAATTATGAACTATATCAGTAGGCTTTAGTTGAAGCACAGCTTGTAGTAATAGTTTAAAAAGGAGAGGTGGGAAATTTTCAAAAGAAGAGGAAATAAGACAAACGGGAGTAAACTGTCCGTGCTCTATAGTATTGTATTTGCACAGGCAGAGAATCCATCAAGCAGCATGGATTTTGTGTTAGAGATTTTGTGCTGTCTTGGATGAGAGTAGAGTTTAGGGGGCAATGATTACTGTAACCAATACCTCTCTCAATTCGGGGGCTGCAAGGTGGAGCAGTGGTTAGCACTGTTGCCTCGCAGCTAGAAGGTCGCTGGTTTGTGTTCCGGTGAGGACACCCTTGATCTTTCTGTGTGGAGTTTGCATGCTGTCCCCATGCAGCGTGGGTTCTCTGGCTTACTTCCACAAGTCCAAAAACATGTTGAGGTTAATTGCCGATTCTAAACTGTCTGTAGGTGTGAATGTGAGTGTGCTTGGTTTTCTGTCTCTAAGTGTAGTCCTGTGATAGACTGGTGACCTGTCCAGGGTGTTCCCTGCCTTCACCCTAAATCAGCTGGGATAGGCTCCAGCCCCCCATGACCCTAGTGAGGATTAAGCGGCGTATAGATAATGGATGGAGTTCATATATGGGAATACAGGTATTGTATTAAGACATATTAAGAATATGAACCTTTGACGCTTTATATTCTTGTGAAAAATGTGGGGTTTTTTTAGCTTAATTTTGGTATTCCAGTGGTTGTTTGTGATGCTTGCAGGTCAAGAACAGATGCCTCCTTCCTGTTGCTACTATAAACCACTTTAGAAAGTGCTCTGCTAAACGCCTGTAATGTACAGTGCTGAGGCACAGTAAAGAGCCATCTGCTCGCTGGCACATTTTGAAAGGAGGCATTTAGAGGAAGTCAACATCTCAAGCGTCTGTGAAGTACATCAAGTATGTTCAGCAAGGAGCTAGTTTGAGGTAAAATATTCATTTCTGACCCATGCCTAAATATAAATGGCTGCAATGATTTCTTAATGGATGACCATGCAGTAAAACAAAGCAACTGGTCATTATCTGAGTTCAATATGGGATCAGTGAAGACTTGGCACAGCACAGGAGATTTAACATTTGAAGCAAGGTTAATCAAAAAACAATATTATTAATGCCATCGTTTTAAGTGAATAAATAGAAATTTGCCGATCAGAAATGACTCTGCTTGTTTCAGATGAAATCTAGTATTTCAGCTAAAAATACATTTTTTGCATCCAACTCAAAGTCATCTTGCACTAAAAGTCATCAAATGTGAAAGACCAAACAACGCACAAAAAGATGTAACCTCAGGAAGGTTACTAAACACAAAAAGTTCAAAGAAGAGAACAGTATATGCTAGTTTTCTTTCCAAAACGTTAATTTCTAACCAATCAAACTGCTTCACAATTATACGACCTCCAGAACTTGTGCATCCAGCAGTTTTCTCAAAGTGAAAAACACCTTGGTACAGTGAGTGTTTAACAGTGTTGAGATTACCTCTATTAATGTGATTATCAACACTCGATTTAGCAATCTTGCATCTGCAGCACACTTGGGAAAAATAGAACTGCATCAACGTAAAACAGACATCAACAAAACCAATTTGGACTAAATTAAGAGCCGGTGTTGATCTTGAGCCAGGGGGAGAGAGAGTCTGTCCTTTGTGGCAAAATGAAGATGGCGTGATTATGTGATTATGTTGTAGTTTTCTACACGTAAAAACACAAAAGCCCTTTCACTTTCAGTGTGAGGAGCTACAAAAAACATCTGGCTCTGCTCCGAGGAGGACACACAAACTGTCAGGTTGCGGCTAATGGTGATATGTGTTGGCAATATCATGTATGGATCCCAGAGACCATGTTCTACCACAGTGGTGCTGACTAATGCTTCTTCTTTCTTTAGTGGTAAACGTTTTCTCCTCTACAAGTCTCCATGTTTTTGATGTAGCCCAAATTGCCTATTTATTTAAACGGATCTTAACATAAGGGGAAGAATTTGATAGGATGTGGCATAACAAGACAGTGATTTAAGCATACACTATACCAGGGGTTCTCAACTTGTCTCACCCTTGGACCCACATTTTCCCGTGGTCATTAAGTCGCGACCCAGTTTTTTTTAGAATTCAATATTCAATATATTTTCTTGTGCATGCATTTCAGGGCATATAACCATGCATAGTAACTGGACCATGACAACTGCATGTACAAAACTGCACAAAATAAAAAAGGGCACAAAACAACATATTTTCACTCCATTTTGAGCAAATTAATGAGAAACTAAGGAGGACCGTGACAACTGTATGTACAAAAGTGAATAAAATAAATATCAAAACTACTTGAAAATAAAATTTTGGCCTAATCAGGTCATTTGTTAAAGTTAATGAGACAGTTGAACACGTGCTCTACTCTTGATTAGACTTTCAGAGTCTGGGGTGACAGTAGACAGAGCTGCTCTCAGATCATGCTCAGTGTCCAACCTGTTCCTCTGCTGTGACCTGAGCTGGACCAATGTAGAGAAGCTACGTTCACACCAATAGGCTGAGCTGAATGCTAAGATTGTTTTAACTGCAAGAGTGGCGAGAGATGGATCCTCAGCCATCACATCGCTGCACCAGAAGTGGGAAAGGCTTACCTCCCCACATCTCTTTCTCAGCATCTGATCACATGACAGCTCCACCAGCCGATGCTCTCATGCAGGCACATTTCGTTGTCAAACAGTTCTGCTTACAGGGAGTTAATCTCATAGAGGAATGTGGCGATTTCTGATTTAAGTTCGTAAAAGCGTGACAACACATTGCCCCTTGATAGCCAGCGGACTTCTGAATGCGTGCAGGCTCCGACGGGCTGGAAGTGGCGGGACGCACAGGCAGCTTTTGGCTACTTAGACCAGTTTAAGTGTTTACGTATCCCAATTCCAGCACAGCGAACGAATAGTTGGCTATTCGGGGCCAGCCCTAATATGAAAATCCACATTTCCAATACTCTGGGTCATATTTGCCCTTTGCCATCTTGCGTCCCAACATCAACACAAACTTAAAATGAACATCAAACAAACTATGTTGCCATGCCTGTCAAAATAAAAGTTTTTTCAAAATGAAAAATAAGTCCAACCTGAGATGCACATTATATATTATTTAATTTTGACCAGCTGCCCGCGACCCACCCAGAACAGGTCCGCGACCCACCAGTTGAGAACCCCTGGTCACTATACAGTCATCTTCATGCTGTTTTAGCGTGAGAATGCTATAAGAAATAGGTAAGTTTGTGTGTTTTGTCCCTGCGACAGACTGGCGACCTGTCCAGGATGTCCCCTGCCTTCGCCCTAAGTCAGCTGGGATAGACTCCAGCCCCCCCACGACCCTAATGAGGATTAAGCGGTGTATAGATGATAGATAGATGGATGTGTATTTTGTGCATTTATTTTTATCATCACCACTGCATATTGAAAGACTGTAATTCCTTGTATGTCAAAACACTGAAAGTCAGCTCTGAATGAATATATCACTTTCTCTGTTTTTTTTTTTTTGTTGTTTTTTTTTACAGTGGAGACTGTAGAAAATCTGTATTGTCAGTGATAACAGAACCTTACAGATGACAATAATCATAACAAAGACTTTATTGTTGAGTCATCTGCAGCAGTTGCAGTAATCGCTCTACAAGTATAAACCAACATCGGTTATTCAAATAATACCACCCAACTGGAGGTGTTTAGGTATATTTAAATACACAAAGATGGCTTATAATGCATACCTGGCATGCTGACTATTTACGATCTACAATGTTTCACAACAAGACTGTCCTCCATGTTTAACAGACAAAACCTTCTAGCAACTGTGAATATGAAGCCAAATGACACAATATGTGAAACCGTATCTGTGTTGTATCAGTTAAATCAACTGACTCCTGATTTTATATTTGTTGCATATTAAGTGCAGAATGTGATAAACACCATCCAGAACTGAGAGAATGATTTTGAGATAGAACCATGCCACACTGGCACTTTTCAAAATAAAAGATCTGTTTTTGATACTATCATTGCAAATGAACACTGGGACTAAGATGGATTTCAGTCCTTTTTCTTTAATTAATTTTTTTAAAATAATAAATGACTACTCATAAAAGATATTCATGTTTTGCGAATATTTTTTCCTGTTGCATACTGTTATGGGGTTGCACTAGAAGTTATTAGGGACGACGCACAATTAAAACTAATCACACAAGAGTTAGCTAGCGGCTGATTTACATCAGTTGTCCCCGGGCAGGAACACCAAAAAACAACCACATAGAAATAAGTACACTACGTAAACAAGACAAACCTAGAAGTCTGTTAGTGTGAGATAATAAACAGAATCAGCATTTAATCTTGCAAATCAACTCGTGGCTGTTCTGAATATTTGTACAAATACAGATTTCTTTTTTCTACTCCAGGCTGCAGTAATGCATCTTTGCATCAAATGTACTGAAGCATGTAAAGAAACTGAAAAGCCTATAAAAATATACATAGCATCTAAAATGTATATAATTTGTGCATTAGAAGCCTCAAGCAATGACAAGTGAAGAAAAATGTGCATTTTTTCCCCCTATGTTTGGGTTTTACAGTGTAATGCGCAACACTTCATCAACATGTCCTTAAAAAACCTGTTAAAATTAGCCAGACTACAACAACCTTTTTGTCAAGAGACCAAGACTACAGCTAATTCCAAACCGGCATGTAAATGAGCAGCGTACGCAGCCACACAGCCTCTCTGTTGCTCTGTGTAATGGCAGCAGGGAAAAGCCTCTAGCTGAGCTCTGAGACAAATTCGAGTGATCAGCCTGAGCTCTCTGTCCCGGCTCTGCACCTCTCCAGGTAGGTTGGCTGTCACAGTTACAAATGACACATGCAGTTCCAGTACGACAATCATTCCCCACTCAGCATGCTTCCTCCCTGGAAGTTGCTGAGTATTTAAAAAGATTACAAAGGAGGGGTGGGAGGGACAGAAAAAGTAACATCTGTGAGTGCTGAACACCACAAGATGAAACTGGAAGGTTGGTAGTTCACCACCTTAACGTCACATCTCTTTGCATATTTTTTTTACTGCAGTGCTGCACATAGATTCAATTTTTTAATATTTTTGTTGATCCCGTTTTTAATGCATCGTGTCAGATTGGTTTAACCTGCTACCCTTTAAATGTAGAAGGTGTAAAAGAAAAAAAATATCTGTCAGTCATTTTATGAAACTAGGTGTCATCTTTTTCCCCAAATGGTTCATGCCCCATTTTGGAACAAACCTCTCAACGTGCTGTTACTCTGAGTGCTGCTTCAAACTGATGTTCCTCTTCAGTAAAATCTGTGCTATCATCTTGCGTATGCCGGCCCGTCTGCCTGCACTCAGGATTCAAACAACCCCCACCCCCCCTTTTTTTTTTTTCCAGACAGATGCCTATGTAGCATGAAATAGAGCCACCGAGAGAATCGCCTTCGCCCCCAAATGTTTTCACAAGTCACTCGTCTACATTTTACTCCTGTTCCTGTGTGGTTAGAGAAGATACTGAAGAGACCAGAGGTGTCAATCTGTCTGCCAGCCATGCATCAGGATCATACGCTCTAACCCTAGTTATCTTCCAGACACTCCATGTGAACAGGAATCACATCCTTTCAGGCTTTATTTATTTATCTTTTATTTTTTTCATGACAAGAAATGTGATAAATGTCAAGGTGCTCCGGAGAGGTGTTTCCCAAAAAGGATTTATACAGCACATTAGCCCGGAAAGATAAGGTTATGAACTGTCATTCAACTGTAATGTAAAAGGCTGACAAGCGCTGCCCCCTTTGGAAAGCAGACGTCTGGTTGTCGGTGTACAATTAAAAACTGACAAAAGCTTATCAGGATCCACACAGCTAAGAGTTAAAGAGATTTTTTACTCCAATATACGAGTCGGAACTAATTAAGAGAGAAATTATCTAATTAAAGATGACTAAGCAGTTGGAACAAGAAAGGGAATATTTGGACATTTTTAGCCTTTATCTGTCTGCCAAGGCTTCACTTATTTCAGTAATCCTGCTGTTCACTTTTCCTAAAATTGCCCCACAGTTTGCGGCTCTTGTCAGAAGCCCACATCGCTGACCTCGGAGCTAAGTCTGACCGCAAAATGCATGAAGCAGTCATCAAAGTGAGCGACCCGGACATTATCTTATTTTATCCTGAAGAGACTGCACTGCTGTTTATGCACTTTTCAGCTCTTTAAAGCTGCAGTAGGGGTCGACCGATTATCAGCCATCACCTGCAATATTCAGCAGTTTTCAGACTATTGGTATTGCGATTTATTTTTAAAAACCCATTCCTGATAAAAATGCATAAAAATACTTTGGCTCTGATGCCGCAGCCTCTCGTTACTGGCAGAAATGTCCCACCCAAATAACGCTCTCCGATTGGCTACACTGACAGCCTATCAGCATCGAAGGAAAAATGCTGAAAAGTTTTGTGTCCAAATTTGTGTTAGTCTAAATGTTGACACCAAGGTTTTTTTTTTCCCCCGCAAATTTATATTGGTTCCAAATGTTGGTTATAATAATCAGTACTCTGCAAACCGCTAAGTTGCTAAATAAATATGTTTACAAATACACATAATACATTTACATGCATTAACAATGGCTCAAATGATGGTGCAATATAAAAGATGTCTTTCGCAGATTTTCACTTGACTACAATTTTTTTTCATCTCGACCTTGTCATTTAGCATCTTTTAGATCATTGTCTTAGATTTACGTACTACAATGTTGCTGCATTTAGCTCATGTCAACCACTTAACATCTGTTTTCAGCGAAAAAGCCTAAATAACTCTTTCTTTCACTACCAGTCTGACATCAGATTACTCATTCACAGAGTGTACTATTATCTCATGAACATAGCAGAGAATTTTCACCTGAAAACCAACATTTTTACTCAAGATTGGGCCAAAAACAGACTTTCAACAGGTGACCAGTAACACAACTCCCAAACAATGTTGCTGTGTGTCTACTGGTTATGTAAATAGACAAACATATTCACCATCTCAACTCTGAAGGTTATATTTTCCAAGCAACTATATTTTCCATTCTTTGCTAACATTTAAAAAAAAAAAATCAATTAACCAGCCCTTTCCATTTATCCAATGTGACTTTTTTACAGAAGTTGGAGATAAAGAAGTTTAAATAAATTCCATGAAAAGACCAAAAGCATTAGTTTGTCTGAATGCTGTCTGACCTCTCTCAAACAAACACAATTATAAGTAGTTATTGCATTACATATCGGAAAAATGTAGTCTTCAACAAATGTTACTCAGGCAGGTTGATAGTTCGTTGAGACTCTTTATAGCCACAGATTTTTTCCACTTGTGAGTATTTCAGCACGACTTTTTAATAGTTGTTGGACAACACTGGAGGTCATGGAGAAACAGGCAACTGAATTTATAGATAGTACCATAGATAGAACTATCAATTCATGACAATAAGAACAAAATATGAATTTCACCAACGCTATCCCTTTAAGAAGGGTTAAAGAGTGTGGTAAGTTCTCTCTCTATATATATATATATCATTGAAATTAATGGAAGCCAATGGCAGTCTGGAATAGCACCAAAAAAAAATATCCATAAAATGCTGTGATGTATGTTTAAATGGTAATTAGGCAGAAACAAAACAGCGACACGGTCCTTTAATCTAAACACATATGTAAGCTTTATATTTTATCTGCAACATCCTTACAAGGGCAAATAACTGTTTAATGGGAGCTGGGTGTGAAAAAGGGGAGAAAAATGCAACAAAGGAGAAATGTGTCAAAATATAACAAAAAAACATAATAAAACCCTAACTCCGGGCACAAAGCAGACGAACACCCACAAAGGCTAGAAAACAGCCAACAGCAGAGCAAATAATGCGAGTAACAATAAGCACGGCATTAAAGCAATTAAAACATGCGACAAAAACATATGGCAGCGGCGATAGAAAAGTTAATGCATTCATTTTGCAGAGAAACAACTACACATGGGCCTTTTCAGATTGCGCTGAAATGCACCCTTAGAGAGAAAAAAATAATGCGGAAAAGGCACAGAGAACTGAACACAATGCAGGTTGTGGTGCTTTAGTAGCAGATATCCTTATCAGCTGGGCTTCTCCTGCGTTGCCTCCAAATTAATTATTGCCTGACACTCTCTCTTTGCCACTTTCTGTCTCTATAGAAGCGGCAGAGCTTCAGGCTGTTAGGTAGTAATAAGACCCCATCTTGAGACAAGTGAGAGAAACAGAAAGAAAAGTGGCTCCTTCTTCTGTGTCATACTCTATTCTCTTCCTGTCCCACTTTGCCTTTCTCATATTGACTTTTGGCTTTTTTTTTTTTTTTTTCCGTGACCAGATCAGCAGCCCTTGGGTGTTAAAGCCCACATCCTGCTTGTCAGGTGTGTCTGAAAGACACACAAACAGAGAGTGACTTGTTAAATCCATAAATCCCCACAGGCTGTATGACATGGCTGCAAGAGAAAAAAGGATATCAGGGGGATATGTGGTGCAACGACAGGGTGGCCTGCTTGGCTAACAGGGCTGCATCTGCTAATTACGGCAATGGCAAAGTATTCACAAGCAACATGAAAGAGGTGTGCACTGGAAACCAAGAGGAAAACACATTCTACCGCAAAAATGGCTCTTCAGAGGCACTTTGTGCTTGTACATGTAATCATCGCTGACTGGAGAATTACTTGAACACATAAATAGCCATGTGTTGTCGTTTGAAGCTTCGAGCACGACTGCAGCAGCCAGAAATCAGTGCATATAAAGAGGCAAAGGATTCCTCTCTAATATCACATTTTCAAACATCAGTACGCCTCAATACACTGTTGTCAGATAGCTGCCTTTGTCAGTGACCTTCATTCTCACTGGATGGTGGCTACAAGAAAGTAAAACTGCATTTAAGTTATCGCAAACTATCATCCAAAAACCCACAGTTTTGACTTTCAGTGGCTTCATGTGCTCTTACAGACTGCCGCAGCTCCAGAGCTTCATCAGCATTCAGAAATGCAATACATGCATTTCAACATAACATTAAACAATTATGCAAAGGAGAAGCCCAAATTAGTAAATGCAAAGGAACTTTACTTGACACATCATTTTGGCAGTTTTTTTTCTGAAAAGCTTAACTCAGTTTGCTATGAAAGATTAAGGTCATGTTCTGATGACTGATCAGGTTTCCCACCAGAGCAAACACTGTGGCACAAGATGTTAGAGAATCATTTCAAAAGCAGCTTAATTTGTTCAAAACAATTACTGACAACATTTTGTATTGACTGATTTTTAGTGACACTGGAATCATGCAGACCTTCATTCGATACGGACAAATGTTCATTCTTCACCTTTAGAACTGCATGTGGGACAAAAACCTCTTCACTCAAAGGTCCACTTTTTAGCATTTTGTCAGAGTTTTCAGCTGCTAATGTTCTCCATTCAAGTCCGATTGTGTCCATCTTTTCACTGTCTCGAACTCTTTAACAGTTTCAATTACAAGGAGAACTAATTACTAATGATTGGAGTTTAATCTCGGACGCGGACACATTGGATAATGGTTTTTCTCTTCAGATGAGTGTAAGAACATTTAAGACATCCCAACCTCTTCCAACTCTGACACAAAACAACTTCAAAGCAAGAAGATCCGCTATTTGGCACTTTTCAACCGGGGACTGAGGCGTAACTGCATAAAAGGGACAGGCAGATGGCTGACTAAATTCTGTGCAGAAAAGAGATACGCCAGGTGACCTTTCCGTAACCCCTCTACGCATTTCCCCCTCTCTGCTGACTCTTTCGTCAGTTTCCTCCATTCAGGCTGAGGAGGCAGCGATTACTATTTGCTCAGAGCTGCGCTGCTGATACTCTGAGCTCAGCTGCTGTGTTCATATGGGATGCAGCAGTAAAGGTCATTTCTAGAAGTTCAACATTAGTGATCAGAATTTCAAGTGAACCGTGTTGCCCACATTTTTGCAATCCTGCGCTCTGCAGAGAGCAACAGAGGAGAGGAGCGGACTTATCATCAGGTGAGACGACGGCTGCGGTAATTTGCCCGTAGAATAAAAAATGCACAGAATCTAATGGAGCAAGTTAGCCCACCTCGGTTTCAGTGTCATTTATATAAAGCGGTCCCCGTCGTCACAGGCCTCGTTTTAATCAGAGTTGTATTCTCTGGGTGTGAGTGTGAGCGTCGGCCCCGTTAAACCCACAAGAAGGAGTTTCATCAGTTCAATTTGAAACTAATCTCGTCAGCCCTATCAGAATGCGAGTGTACGGCGAAAAGAGCCAGCTCATAAGAGTGTGACTCACCATCTGTAATGCTTCTTTTTTTTTTTTTTACCTTTGTTTTGGAGTAGGGCTCATTATATTTCTTTGTGAAATCTGCAAAGCAAAGTCACCAGGCATAAAAAAAAAAAAAAAAAAAAAAAAAAAGGGAAAGGAAGGAAATGGGTATGGTTTACCTGAGGGGATAGCTTTGTTGTGTGGAAATAAATCCTGCTCCTGATTAGACGAGCTCTGCATGGGGTTCAGGCGGTGCGATGCCAAGCATTTAAACTGTTCATGAGTAGAGAATTATAATTGATATGAAAAATGTAATATATTCTAATTAAATGTTACATGGAATTGTCATCCAGGGCTCTTTATGTGTGGATTGTTTTGAGCCTGGAGCATCTACCTTAATAAAA
Organism: Stegastes partitus; assembly: GCF_000690725.1. Classification (NCBI taxonomy): domain Eukaryota; kingdom Metazoa; phylum Chordata; class Actinopteri; family Pomacentridae; genus Stegastes; species Stegastes partitus. The sequence goes on from NW_007578613.1 coordinate 236,162, forward strand.
AGAAGAAAAAAAAAAGAGGGCTGGGTCATGGCTACTGACGACAACCACCAAAATACAAACAAACCACCAGCAACAACAATATTTGACTATTTGTGTCCACACACTTCAACTGAAACTCCACATATCTGGTACAGTAATTATAATCCATGTGTTGTGGAAGATTGTTTTTAAATCCCCTCTTTCATTGAGGATTTTTGGTAACAAGAACTTTATGATTTGATTCCTTGCCCAGTCGCTACTTGCTATGAAGCGCTTGTACAGAACAAAATCTCCACTCTGTCCTGCAGCCAATCAACAGTTTCTCTCCGACAGACCGAAATGCTGCAAAGCACAACTTTAATCTTTTATGTATCTGCTTGACCTTTGTTCGCAAATTTTGTGGGGAAACTCTTTGAAAGTGCAAAACAACTTAAAGAAAAAAAATCTTTTGCGCTAAGAAAGCCACAGCATTCCCTAGTTCTCAGTATTCTGAAATTACGAGCAGCAGGGAAGTCAAGTGTGTGGAGAGACTCTGCTTTTACCAAACCGACCTGAGTACAGCCTCTTCTGTCAGCGAACATTCAGTCAGCTGAAATGTCCTGGAGCAAGAAACTGAACTCCAACCTGCTGTTCTGTTGCTGAGTCTGAACTCTGACCTTCTTAGGAGTGAAGAGCTCCTCTGCTAGGAAACAATAAATGCAGCACATTTATCATATTATTAAACTGATCTCAAACTAGACGGCAAGATGTGCTGCTTTACTTTTTTTCCCCCCATGCATGTGTTATTTGTTTGGTTAATTAATACACACACTGTATCCATCCAAGTTCAAGCATCGACACAGCAAGCAGCTCCAACAAAAACGACTCAAAATCCAATTATCCCTTAACAACCACAAAACAACGGCGGTATTGACACTGTTAAACTGTTTATTAGAGAAGGAAAAGCTGACTGCAGCTTATATTTTGCTAGTGTCACTTGAAAAGTCAATTACATGCTTATCATGATACTTTTAAATGCAGTCTGGAGACGTGGATAAATAGACTTGCCGGACTAGGAATAGCAAATCCTGCAAAACCTGTGGAAGCATGCGAAAGCTTCCCTTACTCAACAGCAGATTAGACCTCTGGTGCCATCCTTGAAATTCTCGCTTTGTCCAAGTAATATGCGCGACGTACTGCACACATGCATTTATGCACATATACGCTGGTTCAGCTGGTTTCTTTTTTATTTTTTTGCAGGATTCAGGCGGTTAGCAGGAGAGCTCTCCACAAGCCTGATTCAACTCTAATGACTGGAATGTTGCAGTGAAGTGTGTGTGTGTTTTCTCTGTGTGCGTGCATATGTGCGTGGATACACCAGTGTATCTTCAGTGTCGGTTAGTAAGTGTGTGAGTCATCCCACTATTAGGCTGTCTCTGAAGCGCAACAACCAGCCATAATCTGCTGGACACCGTGCTGTAATGGCTCTCCGTGAGACAGCTAATAAGTTACACGCCAGATTGCAAACTACAATATGCCCGACTGAGTCACTATTCTGGGCTACATCATTATTTCTCAGGCCGACCCCAGCGTGAGCCGCAGAACTGCTCTGACAGGGTTCGGGACATGGTGTTAAAAAAAAAAAAGCCCCACCACCACTATAACACCCAGGCTCTCATGCATTGGTTGTTATTTTCTTTACTCAAGTCTACTGACTCAGCATGTATACATTCTGACATGCTTGCTGGCTTATTTTTCACTGCAAAGAAGTCCAAAGGCTGTACTGTGAACTCTCCAGCTGCCATTAATATTCTCATTCAGGAGCCAGTGCAAAATATTGATTCAGGTCTCTGCATGTGATGTACATGTTGGTATGTGTGAGACTGCAAGCCTCAGCTGAATAGCTCAGGTTTAAAGCCAGTCTTTTTTTTTCTTCTTGTTTTGACAGATATCACAGTGATGGATGGCCATAATTCTTCTGCTGGATCCTGGCTCCACTTCTGGTTCCAGGTAGAGGAGGAGATCCAACAAAACCACAAAGAGAGTAGGAGCACGAGGGAGGGGGGGAGGCAGGGAGTGGGAAGTGAAGGGGTAGCAAGCGAGAGCGTTTTCAGCACCGTGGAGAGCTCCGGCGCAGTATCCACGCTGTAGCACGGCAGCGAGCGCGCCGACCAATCCTCATTTCCCACTCCGCTGGCCGTCACGGAGGCTTTGCTGCCGCTGTGCCAGCTCTCTGGTGACACTGATAGGATTTTCCCATGAGGGAGCGCTGAAGCAGCTCATTTACCACAATCAGACAAGAAAATCTAATCTTGTTTAGGGATTTTTTTTTTCTCTTTTGCCCCCCTCCTCATCTTTCACTCTATGTGCGCTTCATATTCATAGATGAAGTCTTGCCCAGCGTCCTGCCAAAAAAGTGGGACCGGGTGAGGAGGGGGAGGTGAGGTGAAATTGGAGGGAATCCACGCCAGAGAACCCCAGCGAGGGGATGTCTCACTGTGTTATCATTTCAGTCCCTCTGCTGCTCGAGCAAACCTGGCGCATCCGGCCAGAGGAGTCCTACTGGAGCCATTTATCAAACACTGCCCCGTTGTTTTGCAGAGAGAGGAAGAGAGAGGGCTGCCTGCCGCACGGTTATACGAGGTTACCAATGCTGGCATCTGGTCATATTGAATGATTAATCACACCCAGTTCTTTTTTTTCCTCCTCTTTGCGCCAGACAAAAGGCGACATACCAGGCAGTGTAGTTCCACTGTCACAGATTGTCATTGACATCGCCCTGCGCTATAAGGCTGCACCTCACACATATCTCTCAGGCTGCAAATTCTGGATCTCTCTCTCTCTCTCTCTCTATTATTGATGCATTTCTCCTCAGCTGAAACTAATTCAAAATTTAAGCACACCACTGCCACCCCTCCTAACAGTTCACTCTCACTCCAAAGCTTAAAGCAGCGCCAAAAAGCCCCAAACAACCAAACTTGCGAATAAATTCAAAGAAATGTACCTCTAAGCAAACCCCCCCCGGATCGCACAGCTTCCAGCTTACCTGTGGTATTCCGAGGCAAGAGGGCAGAAAGAAAGGAAATTCGTGCAAATATGCCACAGATTTCTCTCGCAGCGACTCGTCCAACAAACTGCGCTCTTTTTTTTTTTTT